>NW_011887710.1:0-161178 GCF_000313485.1 Hansenula ciferrii
CAATCACACCACCATTGGATTCTTATAAAATTATAAACAAATATCAATTAAAATTTGCACCAAAATATAAAGAATTGAGAACCCAAGGAGAGTGTATAATCTGTCTTGAAACATATGGTGAAAAGAGTGAAAAATTGGCTCAATTACCATGTTCTCATACCTTTCATTATGAATGTTTTTCTAAGACAAGAGAAGCTAATGGCAATAGAACTGATGTTAATAGACCGAGTATGAAATGTTGTGTTTGTCAATTTAACTTGATCAAGTATCATCAATATCTTGTTGATCATAAATTAGACCATAACCAAGTTAAATTCATTAATAAGTGATGGACATTCATTCACAATTGAAATTGGGAAATGTAGCAGTACCTCCATTCGAACCCTGAAGGTAGCATTGTATTATAATCTAAATTATGTGCATAAATAAAAAGTAACGTCTGCTATTAATAAGAACTATTGACCAAAGACCAAAGGGATAGAATTCCTCACATCAATCTTAGCTTCAAGCCCAAATAAGGTAATTACAGGGACTAAATTTTCATAGCTCTCACGTTCTCACATACAAAGCTAAATAATCTCGGATCGTCGCAGATCCAATTTACAATATATACCTTGAGTGATTTTATCAATTTATGTTAATTATATATAAATGCTGCTACAGCTTAATTTATCTTCAAACTATGTCACCCAGAATTTGTTCTCTTCATAAAGTATCACAGCCAGGTCTATTATAATTTGGATATAAATCATGAAGTTGTTGGAAAGCTCAAGAATATCTTGGTTTATACTATGCATATGTTTAGTATTTCAATTATCGAAGACAATATCAGCGGTT
This sequence comes from Hansenula ciferrii, assembly GCF_000313485.1. NCBI lineage: Eukaryota > Fungi > Ascomycota > Saccharomycetes > Phaffomycetales > Wickerhamomycetaceae > Hansenula > Hansenula ciferrii. The sequence continues at coordinate 838 of NW_011887710.1, forward strand.
CCACACAAACCCAAGATGTTCAAGATGTTACAAAGCTTGATAGTTCTCAAATAAATCACCCAGATGAAACTTCAACTGGCTATACAGCTTCTATAAAAGGAGATGTCAACAATCTAAACAAGTTGAAGGTTCATGATTCATTAAAAACAAGATCAAACAACGAGGAAATTAAGAATGATAAAGAATTCAACAATTCTGAAAAGCGTGGAAATACAATCAAATATTGGGTAGCAGGGGTGATTTGGATAGGTCTTTCAGTGGCTTTATTTTTCATTCATGGTAAATCAAGCCAAGACGGTGATCCTTATCAAGGATTTAAACAATATATAAATTATAAAGCAAGATGTGATCATATAATTCAGAATGGTAAAAGAGACAATGAATCTTTATTATGGACATGGATTAAAATTATCATTAGTTTCAAAACTATAGGAATCGTCATATTGACATTCTTTTATTTACCGTGAGTATAAAATCATTATAGGCTCATATAAGTATGATTATTAACAGTTGAATTATTCACAAGAACTTTAACCGTTATAGGAATCGTTTTTCTTATTTTGCAATTGTATCTTATTTTTATTGGTAATCATGGATTATTCTTTGTGGATGATGAAGAGTATCCACTTGAACCCCAAGTTTTCAATGACAGAGATCCAAATTCAAATATTATAACAAGGTCACAAATCAATTCTCATAATTATGACAAAAGGAAATTATCAAAAATTTCCAAATCATCACTTTTACCACCTGATGATTCTTACGACATTATAACTACAGATCAATTAGAGACACCAGAACATAGAGAATTGAAAAATAAAGGTGTTTGTTTAATCTGTCTCGAATCATATGATGAAACCCATAACCATATAGTTCAATTACCTTGTGCTCATTCATTTCATTATAAATGTTTTGTCAGGTTAAGAAAAGTTAAAGGAAATAGAACTGATTTTCAAAGACCAAGTATGATATGCTGTATTTGTACATTAAGTTTGATCAAGTATCATCAATATCTTGTTGATTATGAATTAGATCATAAACAAGTTGAATTTATTAATAAGTGATGGATATCTATACAGAAATTGTTAATTATCACGGGTAACGTTTTATACATTATTATACAAGTTATCATAATTATGGGTGAAATTACATTGTAGTCATATCTTCTCTGAATGATATTCAATGAGCTATTCTTATCTAGAATTCCATAATGATCAATCCATGTTATCGCTGTACATATTGAATGGGTTGATATCAAATTGATGACTCATTATTTTAATACCATATGGCTGATAAAGCTACCATGATATATACATTGTAACAATCAAATCATGAAAATATTAGCTTTTTTCTGATTAAGTTAGTCTTGGAATTTCATTTGTATGAACCTCCACGGGAGTTCAAAAATTACCGCAATTTTTATCGAGTAACGACATAATGGGTAACACTCTATTAAGGATGTCAATATACATGAATGTAATAGCTAGTAGGTACCCTACTATAAAGCAATAAGTTTATTTGGAATCACATGGTTTTTCAAACACTTTATGCTCGAAATGTTTAATTCACTATAAAGAAAAATATTCTCAAATGATCATGATCAGCGAGAAGTATATTGTATGGTTTTTTTGATTATACTATGATCTATATATAAGCTAGCTTTTACAAGCCAGCTTTTATAAGCCATTGACCCTTTTCTTTCATGAAGTATCACAGTCATCTCTCATAATTTGAATACAATCGGTCATGAAGTTGTTGGAAAGTTTGAAAGTTTCTTGGTTTATACTAAGTATATCATGCTTATTATTTCAATTATCCAATACATCATCAGTTTCACAAGCCCAAAATCAAAAAGTTTCAAAACTTGATGATTCTCACATAAGCTCCACAAATGAACCTTTAACTATTTATAATTCTATGAAAGAGGATTCCAACAATCTAAAGAAGTTGGAGGTTCAAGATGATGATGAACATGATTCACTGAAAAAAAGATCAAATAATAAGGAAACTAAGGATACCAAAGAACTTGAAGATTCTAAACTTAGTAAAGCTACAATCATACTTTTGGTACTAATAGGTGTATTTTGGACTTTCCTTTCAGGGATGTTACTTGTGCATCGTGCTTTAATAAGTCACGGCGGTGATCTTTATCAAGGATATAAACATTATAAGAAGTACGAAAAAAGGCGTAAATTCATTATTCAAAACGGTAGAAGAAATAATGAGTTTTTACTATGGACATGGATGAAAGTTATCATTAGTTTCAAAACTATAGGAATCGTCACATTGACTTTCTTGTATATACCGTGAGTATAAAATTAACTACTTTTTTTGTTCAATAATTAGTTATATATTATTATAGGGTATAGGGACATAAGTAAATGATTACATTACTAACAGATGAATTATTCACAAGGGGTTCAATCATTTTCGGAATCCTGCTTCTTTTTTTGCAATTTATTGATCAATTATTAAAGATAGTCGCTGGTGATCATGAATTATTTTTCGTAACTGAAGATTATTCACTTGAACCCCAAGTTTCCAATCAAAGAGATCCAAATTCAAATGTTGTGACAAGATCACAAATTGATTTTCATAATTTTAACCAGGAGACATTATCACAAATTTCCAGGTCATCACTCTTACCACCTGATGATTCTTGCAAAATTTTAACTACAACCGAATTAGAAACACCAGAACATGAAGAATTGATGAATCAGGAAGTTTGTTTGATATGTTTTGAATCATACAGTGATAGCCATGAAAATTTAGTTAAATTACCTTGTGCTCATAAATTTCATCATAGATGCTTTATCAAGACAGGAAGAACTAATGGTAATAGAACTGATGTTGAAAGACCAAGTATGAAATGTTGTGTTTGTCAATTAAGTTTGATAAAATATCATCAATATCTTGTTGATCATAAATTAGATCCTAAACAAGTTGAATTTATTAACAAGTGATGGAGGTATGATCTTTACATAGCTTATAATATAATGTCTATTGTTTTTCTATCTATCTATTGTGAATTGGTATCTTTTTTATTCAAATTCATTGAAAACTTTAGCATCCAAAATTTGTTGAATAGTATCTTTTAAAGATTCATCTAATGAAATATATTTGAAACCTAATAATTTTTTAGTCTTTTCAGTATTTATAACATTTTTATCTTGATAAACAACATCTCTTTTTCTTGATTCATCACCTTTAGAAATTTTACCTTGTAAAACTGGGAATTGTTTATTTAATGAATCAATTATACTTTGTTCTGTAAAATGATCATCAATCAAAACTAATCTTTTCCCAAATACTTCGGGTTTAGTAAAAGCATATAAATGAGCTTTTGCAACATCTCTAACATCAATAAAATGACCTTGAACTTTATTATAAGATTCACCATCTTTTAAAATTGTAGTTATAAGTTCATTTGAAGAATTTAATGTTTTAGAAACTGAACTTTGGAAAACTTGTGGACCAAATACAAAACTTGGATTTATCACAGTAACATTAATATTTTCATTCTCTTTAGAAAATTTCCAAACTAATCTTTCAGCTTCAGCCTTTGCAAAACAATAAGCTAATAATGGATGAATTTTTGATTGTTCCCAAGTTGTAGTATTCCAAGTTGATTCATCTCTATAAATCCCCTTCCCATCTTGACCTGGTGTATTTAAAGCACCAACAGATGATGTAAAGACAAAATTTTCCAAACCTGAAGCATGATTTTTTATTGAATTGAGAATTGTTGTTGTTCCTTTAACAGCAGGTTCCAATAAATATTTTTCAACTTCATTTGTAACAGTAACACCAGAAGCTGTATGTATAACAGTCTTTATACCTTTATTTTTTGAGAAAATTTCATTAAATTCTTGAGAATTTGTTAAATCTGATACTATTTCATATTGAAAATTTGAATTATTAAATTTTGTTATTAAATCATCACCTTTTGTTGATGATCTAACTGTACCAATAACTTTATAGTTTTGTTCTAATAATTGTTGGATGATATGAAGGGCGATGAACCCTGTAGCACCTGTGATTAAGATAGTCATGGTGTTACTTTATTCAAATATATAATCAAATTATTCTTTCTGGATATTCACGTCTTTATATTCGAAATCTTTTATACTCATTCAAATTTCCCACCGTTGAAACTTAAAAATTATTCCAACCGCGGTTCGTGAATCTTTTTATAAATCCGATATTCTCAATGAAATTCCGAAATTACATAATCTACAATAATCAAATTTAAAACTAAAATAATAAAACTCATGAAATGATTTTATATTCATTTCCTTTTGTAGTATTATGTATATTTGTAATGCTCTATAATCTATCCTTCAGTAATTAATAAATTCTAATCATAGCCCTTTTTGGTCTTTAAAAGATCCTTGTTGTGTTGTATAGTTGTTGGTATTTATATGTTTTTTTTTATTTGATATTGTGCTTAATTCACATTATATCAAGACATAAATCTAGTTCATCTCTTATTTTATCCTTTTCAGCAGTATTTAATGATTCATCACTAAATGTATTATTCCATCCTCTTTTATAAGTTTGATTAATTTCAATTTCTGGACCATATGTAACAGGTTTAAAAATTTCTAAATCAGATTCTGGAACTGCAAAATTAATTTTTAAATCAGTCATTTCAATTCCATTTTCAGTTAATCTTCTTAATTTATCACTATATGGTTCTTTCCAATAATTTAAACCATTTTCATTGAAATAAATACCATGTTTACCAGTTTCAATATTTGGATTTTGTTTTAATAAATTATCCAACAAGATTAAATATGGTGAAGCTAATAATTTCATATTTACATGAGACCAATAATATTGAGATTCTTCAAATGGTTGTTGTGTTGTGAAATTCATTGTGTTTTGTAAATGTGAATTAATTGAAGCAAAATGTTTTGTATCCATAGATTCTCTTGTAACTTGTTTTGTTAAATGATATCTAAAAGTTGTTCCTAAGATTGAAGGTTGAGTAACTAATAAAGTCTTCATTTTTGGATGAGAAATTCTTGAAATTTTATATTCATAATCAGGTTTTGTTAATTCTTCATCTTGAACATCTTGTAAAGATCTTGGTGAAGGTTCATTTTGAGAATATTGAACATTTTTTAAAGCACTTAAATTTGTATAAGATCTTTGAATTTTACCACCATTTGTATTTGGATCAACACTTGATTTTGAAGTATTTATAATTGTTAAATTTGAAACATTTTGGAACTTTGAATAATTCATAATTTCACCACCAAAAAATTTAGTTTCTTCAGGATCACAATTTATAACAAAATCAGTATTATGGAAAATTTTGAAAGTAAGAAATCTATCAGCTAATGTACCTTTATGACATTCAACTCTATTATTTGTTAATTTTGTTAAATTTTTACAATATGAATCTTGTCTATGATGAGTTTCAATAGTTAGATCTTCATATTTTGGATCTGTTAATAATTGATGTAAAACTTCTGAACCTAATGGAGTGGAAGGGCCTATAAGGAAAACTCTAGTCATGATGATGTGTGTGTTGTTGTTATTATTTAATGAAAGTGTATTGATAAAACTAAATCTAGTTGTTGGTTAACAACATTCTATAATACGATCAATTTAGCAGATATCCATCTTTATAAATATAATCAACATTTTTGTAATTATGTAAAAACGAATCTTGATTTTTTTTTTTAAATTTCTTATTTCTTTTGACATTTCTTCTTTTGTGCAAATTTTAATTAAAATTATAAAATCATGGAATCATTGTGCATAATGTGCATCAAATTCCTATGGTTTAGGACACAAGTTTTAAATTTTGGCGAAAAAAGTTAAAAAATCACCTGTGAAAAGAAACGAAAAACCAAAAAAAGGCGAAAAACAAAAAGTACACAAAACCAAAGTGATACCGGTGTACTTGAATTAAAGCAGAGTATAATGTGGGTTAAACAGATACATTACTCCAGGTTATTAGGCACTCCACACAGCGCTTAAGATTCTTTATCTTTTGGTGTTTATCTTTTGAAATTTGAATACTGTATGATGTATATTGGTCTGATTTCTATGGACTTATATCATGATAATTATCTCGGATCTATCACACCACTAGTTAAAAATACAAAAATGTCAAGGAACAATTATGATTCTAGGATCAGAAATTAAAACTTTAAATCCAATGATGATTTGATTAAAGTTTATTAATTTTAGTATGTGATAGTTTATTTGCCACTGAAGTTTTGTAGTAATTGATGAAGTACTTGTTTACACTAAAGTTAGTACATACTACAAACTCAAATTGTTAGTACAAGTTTACAACTTTATGGTATAGTTTTATTAGTACGTCATTATACTTTAATAAATAATTAAAATCTTGTACATAACAAAATTTATCCGCTCAACTTTTAAAAATTTCGTGTTTTGAACTTTTTTGTCGTGTTTGGCGTTTTTCAAGATTTCCAGATTGGGTAAATTGGTGTAAAGATTTTACCCTTTTTGTATAAAAATACAAAATATAAAACACACAATTACGTATATAAAATTTATCACCGGGATGGAATTTTAGTCATCTGTTTTTTAAATTCGTATACTTTTGTTGATTAATACGAAGCTGATTGATAAGATGATGAACAAGTTATGGAGTACATGAACATCAACAGCTTATCATGTCAACAAGTAGAAGACTACAACCATCAACAAAAGTTAAAACTATATCAATACTATACAATCAACACATAACTCATTGATCTCTTGTCTTTCTTAGCACTTCTTAGCTCATCACTTTTCTTTCTTCATTTCTTTTAAGATCTTCACTGGTTCATGAACTACCCTTTAATCCTAAAGTTTAAAAGACATCGCTTAGTGCCTTGGTTCGTGCCTAGATGTGTTTTGTAATGATCCGGACTCAGACTAGTGATACTTGTTAGTTGTTTGTGTACCTTGTGTTTGTGTTTGTTGTTGTTTGTGTGTTGATGGTTTATTGAGTTGACGGTATATTCACGATTATCTACTTCTCCAGATTCCAAAGAATTACGATGACTATTACATGACTCCTTGATCACTATAGACGATCAATTTGTATCTTGTATTTTATACAGCGGTTAATTTTGAAATGAATTGTTGATCAATTGTGCCTAGATTTAATCTCTTGTGTAGCCTAACTTTCTATATTTGGTGGATCCTCAAACTTTATTGTATAACTTCTATGATCTAATAATTAATTATAGATCCCTGATAAGTTATAAGTTATTCTGCTTTCCTGTCAATCTCGCCTCCACTTTATAATCTTTATGTGGTGCACAAGTTGATGGTGTGTATGGGGAACTGGGAGATAAGATAGATAACAACTAAGGAGTGTATCTAGAACTCTATGATTGTACCATATAATACCTAGTATATTCTATTCTATGTGGTTCAAATGACAAGAGAGTGTTCATCTTTGTATTCAAGTCAAATATATTATAGGTTATATTGCTTACATAACTGATTACTACGTTTCATACAGTTTAGCAGTTCTTAAACAATCTGATTTAATTGAACACTTTTAAATTAATATCTTCAACTTTAGTTTATTCAAATACACAAATATTCTAATCATAATATTCCAATCATTGAATTAATATACCTATGTTCATTGAATTAACTAATTTACACCCATATATAATACATTTACACAATGCTAAGCCACGTGAAGTTAATCAATGAAATTACCATCAGAGATCTATAATCTACACCACTCTCTTAACTACCAGGAGATGGTAATAATTCGAATAGCTATAGTAGTTAACACAAAGTCGAGCTCTTAACTACCAGGAGCTGGGAATAATCTCTTAACTACCAGGAGTTGGGAATAATTCATAGCTATAGTAGTTAACACAAAGTCGAGCTCTTAACTACCAGGAGTTGGGAATAATCTCTTAACTACCAGGAGTTGGGAATAATTCATAGCTATAGTAGTTAGCACAAAATTCGCGAAACCCTCGGAAATGGTTGATCACGTTTGACTGTAGTTGTTTATGATATCTTCAATATTTAGCAAACTATGGTTCGCTTGAAATAAAGTCATATTCACACTGCTGTTGTTTCCTTCGGATGTTTCGCATGTGAACTTCTGTATTTCCTAGGTGGTGGTGGTGGTTTCTTTTCTGGTTTGAGTGAGGATAAACTTAAACCAATTCCGACTCACTAAAATTCGTAATTTGTGCTTTTTGTTGAAATATGATCAATAGGAACTCCTATTCAAACTATTTCGATGAGAAATCTGATGAAGCCTAATTGAAAATCATTAGATCAATTACTGGTGGTGATAATGATTATCCATGGGAGTTACTTCCTTTAAAGGTCAATTCTGATGTAGAATTGGATGAAGAAGATGAAGAAGATGAAGAAGATTAGAGAAGATGAATAAGATTAGAGAAGATGAATAAGATACAATCGCTTTATTTGACAAAAGTTTTAAGAGATTCTAGTTCTTATATACATACAAAATATTCATAAATTTGCAATTTAGATATTTACTATTGAACTAGATGTAGCATGTTTAATTGTTTGATGCTATGCTTTAAACTACCCATATACTGTGTTAAGTCGCCATAATGAAATGTACAGGAAAGGTTTGCGATAACCGGAAGTACTACTACTAAATGTATAGGGTATAGGCTAAACTCTCTCCTCTCACAGCGATTTGTAGATCATTGAACTGATTATGTGTGCTTAACAGTATATACTCCTTAAAGGATAAACCAAACGTTCATATTTATGTCTTTACATTAATAATTGTTAAAATTCGATTAAGGAAATACAGAAATCAGAATCACAAAGATAAACAACAAACAACAAAGCCACTTTGAGAACTTATGGATATTAATTACTTCCCAGCTATATTAACTATGAATTATTCCCAACTCCTAATAGTTAAAATACCACACAGAGTCTTCACAACCTACGCTTCCTAATACGTTGATTCAATCGTTCCAACCGTTCATTAAAACACCTTTATTTTCAACATCTTTTCAATTCCGCGTTTTCAATTCCCTTTGGTGTCAAATCCCGTTTAATTTTTAAAAAAAGGCTGCAATAAATTTTTATTTATGTATAGTACCAAGAAACACAAAAAAAACACAACCATGATCAAGAATTGATTATTATTAAATTCATATTATTCATATTATTATATATATATACACAGCGGTCCTGTTTAAATAGTGATATATTACTTGTTTATTCATAGCGCTGTGTTTAATTTGCTTTTATTTTTGCTAAATTGGTTGCATTTTACATTATATTTGGTTTCATTTAGTTCAAAAGATGTCTAGTAATGGCAATGAAGTCCATGCTCATGATGATAATGTTACAATCGCTGATGAATTTAGTCGCTCGTCACCAGAAGATCATTGGAATTTGAAAAATCAAGAACAAGATCAACTTATACGTAATGAAATCGCAGGTCATCAACAACAACAACAACAACAACATTGGGAAAGAAGGTATAGTTTCTTAGGTTTACCCATAAATACAACTCATGGTTCACTGAAATCAACAAAGGAAAATGACAAAATTTTAACTTATATCAACAAAACCTCAAAACTTGAAAGATATTCAAATTCTCTTAATGATTCAAGACCAACTATACTTATTGGTAAAATTGATAATATATTCAATTGGGAATCTGCTTTAATTGATGATTCAATTTTGAAATCTATTAAAGACAAAAAGACTAGGAATTTTTATCAAGAACAAAATGAATTAATTGAAAAATATATGGAAGTTGATAAAATTTTAGATAGTGGAATTCATCATAAAATGATTAGAAATTATAGTGATAGAAATGATCCAATTGATTATAGTTATGGTTCTATTGATCATAGTAATTCAAATGATGCATATATAAACAAGTCACCTAAAGTATCAATTCCAAGTCCAAATAGAAGAGATTCTGCAGTTCCAGGTGATGTTGATCTTGAAAGTGGTTTATTATTAGGTTATAATAAATCTGAAGAATTAAAATTAATTTCATTTGCAATTAATGTAAATTTTTTAGCAAATATTTGTTTATTATTAGGTAAAATTATTGTTGCAATATTAACAATGTCAATTTCAATTATTGCATCATTAGTTGATTCAATATTAGATTTATTATCAACTTTAATTATTTTTTTTGCAAATAAATTAGCAAATACCAAGAATCCAAAACATTTCCCAATTGGTAGATCAAGATTAGAACCAATTGGTGTTTTGGTTTTTTCAATTATAATTATTCTTTCATTTTGTCAAGTTGGTATTGAATCCCTGCAAAGATTAATTAATCATTCATCAAATGATGAAATTATTTCAATTGGTATAACTCCAATTACAATTATGACAATTACTATCTTGGTTAAATTAATTTGTTATTTTTGGTGTATTAAATTTAAATCTTCAAGTGTTCAAGCTTTAGCTCAAGATGCCTTAGTTGATGTTGTTTTTAATTTTTTTTCAATTGTTATGCCAATTATTGGTTATTATACTCAAATTTATTGGTTTGATCCAATGGGTGCATTACTGTTATCAATTTATATTGTATTTGAATGGTCTAAAACTTGTTTTGAACATATAAATCATCTTACAGGTAAATCAGCAGATTCAAATGATGTTAAAATTATATTATATCTTTGTTCAAGATTTTCAAATAAAATTATAAATATAAAAAATTTAAATTGTTATCATGTTGGTGATTCATTAAATGTTGAAGTTGATTTAATCTTGGATGAAGATTTAAATATGAGAGATTCTCATGATTTAGCTGAATCTTTACAATATACTATTGAATCTTTACCTTCAATTGATGTGGAAAGAGCTTTTGTTCATTTAGATTATAATATTAATAATTTTAAAGGTCATTTATCATGACTAATCAGGGAACTATATATTCTATATATTTAATTGATGTAATATTACAATGATTTTTTTTTAATGGTTTGAATATTGTAGTGTGTAATCCCAATATACTAGATCTTTGGAATCATGTACACTGGCTACTCAGTCTTAGTAATGGACATATATTATATGGGGCAAATGTGCTGTATGCATAAGAACTTATTCAAAATTCAAAAGTAGTGGGTGGTGAAATGATTACAGTTAACATACTTTTAATACGTATGATTTGAAATTATATTATACAAATAGATGACAAACAAACACTATAAACATGAATGAGATGAACTTTAAGAAAGAAAAACTAGATAAAAAAGTATGAAAGCTATAGCAACATTTCATAACCATGCTCTTATTAATAACAATATTTAATAGATTTAATGATTCTTGAAGCTTTCAAATTGTTTTTTGATATGTTGTATTGTATTATATTATAATGATGGAAATCTCAATCATGCATAATTTGAAAACAGGTAATGAAAGAAACAAGTATTAATTTTAAAAAGCAAACGAATAGACACGACAAATAATCAAAATAGATATATGGATAAAAAAATTGTTAAATATTGGAGCAAAATTGAAAAATCACAAGCTGTTGGTTGAACAATATTGATTGATGAAAAAAAACTTGTGAATGTTGTAAATTAAATGAATGAATAACCGACCAATAATTGAAGTGAAATAATAAAAAATTGAAATAGCAGATACGTTGTTTGATTATAAAACAACTCTTTATAGTATATAATTTATAGCAAATAACCTTAAATAATGAAATATTTTAGAGCTTTATAGTACCCAAACAGAAAAACAACTGATAATTTATAGTATATAGATAGCCTAATTGTAATATTTTTTGTAAATTGTATAGTTGTTGATGAAATATAAATCCTTAAAAACGAGTAAAGTAGGGGGGATTGTATGTTAAAAGGATATTGTTCCATGTGTTGTTGTAAAAATCTTGTAAATGTCTGTACTTTATAAATATGAACGATGTTCATAATTGTATATGATTAAAAAGAAACCAGCTCTTTTTGATATGAAGTTTTAATGGACTTCTTAATTGATTGTTTGTGATAACAGCTATTAAAACCAAATTGAAAATAAGTAATATAAATAAAACAAATAACTTTTGAATTGAAAAACCAAATTGAACGAAAACCAAGTTCTTTTTTTTTGTGCTTTTTATAATAATTTTTTATAGTATGTGTTGATGATTGTATAAAACCAAAAATGTGTTGATATATGATATATGTCTTAAATATTAGCAAATAATATATATGATAGATCATGTTGTATGATAAAATTGTCCAGCAATTTTTATCTAATAAAAGGAGCTTCATTAATTTCATTTCTTTTCAATTCATCACTTTTATAAAAACAAAATTTTTTCAAAAATTCATTATAATTTTGTCTTGATTTCAGTAAAGATTGTTCATTTGAAACTTCATTATAATTTGATGATGATGAAGAAGATGGAGTTGAAACATTAGCTTTAATGGTTTCATTTGATGAAGTTGAAGTAACTGAAGTTTCTGAAATTCCTGAATTGTTTGAATTAATTGATGAAACTGTTGATGATGAACATGAATCATTAACATGAACAGGTTTCAACATTGGATTTGAATATGAAGAATTTGATAAATATTTATTATTGAAATAATCAGTATCATCAGAAAAATATCTTGAAGTTGTATAATTTTCATTTCTTGAATAATCAACTGGAGATGGTGAAGAAGATGGAGATGGAGATGGAGAAGGTGATGATGATGAAGAATTATATAAACTTGAAACAAAATTTGAAGTAATTTGTGAAGTTGGACGATGATAATAACCAGTGTTATTAATTGAAGATTTAATGAAATTTTTGGATTTTTGTTGTTTTTTATTTGATCTTAATTGAAATCTAAAATTTGATGAATGATTATTATCATAATAATCCATACCTGAAGTTGAATATTTAATACATAATTCCACTGTAATTGGTTGATTTTTAGATGATGGTTTCTTGGAGTTATTAATCATAAATGTATTATTTAAATTGATTTTAAATTTAAATTGATCTCTTTCAGAATCTAATGAACATTCAAAATCTGCATTAACAATATAAATAGTTCTCCAAGAATCAACAGTGAATTTAATTTCCAAAGATTTTTCAAATGAGATATTTTGAACTTGAATCATACCAATTATTGAATCTTTTTCAACATATAATGAAGATAATTTAACTATAGCATGTTTATCAGTTGATCTCCACAGACTAAAATTTAAAGGTTTATAAGACCATTTTGGTTTTGATCTATAATAAATAGCTTCATCCAATTCATCATCACTTGAATCACTTGAAGAAGTTTCATCAACATCATAATCCCATGAATTACGTTTATTGAAAAACATATCATCTTTTAAATCAAAATAAGCTCTTGATTGACCAAGCATTTGATCATCATAACAAGGAGGTGATTGATCTGGTGAATTTTCTAATGAAATTGAACTTGGTTTTTGAGAACCATCAAAAGTTTTAATACGTTCTAAATCCGAAGAGAAACGAACATTTTTAGTTGATGGTAAAGATTTTGATCTTTTCAATGAAGGTAATTTTAATGAAGATTTTAATGATCTTGGGATTGAAGATAATGGAGCTGAAATTATTGATTCATCTTCAGTTACATCTTGATCAATTGAACTATGAGATTTTTCAATAATTGGTGCATGAGCAACATTTGTTTCAGCTTGTTCATTTAAATTTTGTAAATTTATAGTGGAACTTGTTGAATTTGATAATTTTTGAACAATAGTAGCAATAGAAGAATCAGAACCATTATAATATTTGTAGAAATCATCATCATTATTGTTATTACCTTGTGATCTTTGATCTTGATCATCTAAAGAATCCACAGAGTATAAAGAAGTTGAAGAAGATGAAGAATTTGATAATTCTGGTGGAGCGGTAGTATAATTGTTATTATTCAAATCAAATTGAATATTTAAATCACGTCCATGATGATTTTGTGACAAGTTATTCAACAACAGTAATTTTTCTCTAGTCAACGCGTGAGAATTGTCTTTGAATTGATTTACATTTTGATCTTCAACTTGATGATATTGTACTGAACCAGCAGCATTTGCAGTCACCATGATCCTTGATGATCCCAACTATGATATGAATAAAATATGAAATGGATCAAATGAACCTTTTAATATATAAAATATAATGGAAAACTTTTCAGCAATTATAAGGGCAAAAAAAGATCTTCTTTATAAGCAACAGCGGCAAGCGGGAAACGATGATCTTTTTTTTGTGTATTCGATGAGAGATAAGACAGTCTTTAGTGCTGAAGATGGAAAGGATATTGGTAAAAAGACAGCCCCTCTGAATCTTTACTCTTTGAATGTGTGTTTTTGCTCTTTTGTTCTAGTTGAAGTTGAAGTTGATGTTGGTAAAAAGTATACTTTTTAAGGATTTCAAATGGGTTTTATAAAAATCACAGGCGCTTAAAAAATTTATTATACGGTTGTTTCTTTTCGCATGGAAATTTAAAGTTTGTGATTTAAACTTACACAACAAAAATAATTTTAATGAAGTGCGTGGAAATGGGTTTTCAAGGCTGTTTGGGTGACAACAACTCAAACAAATAAAACTTTATAATCAGATGATGCTAAGATATAGTGTGTATTAGTGAAGTAGTATAGTGTTATATATGGCATGTTGTTGGCTATTGCGGATGGTTATGGTGTGTTTATTCTTCCAGTACTGGTTTTAGTGTGAAAAATCTGACGCTTAGTTTGCTATTTTGTGAAACATGAATCACCCCAAACTCGCCCTGTCTGGAGGGCAGCTCTTTGCACGCTCTTTGCACGCTTTGCAAGGAGAAGTGTACACCCGCAGCTGTCGGAGTCTGGAGGACCTTCGCTAACTTTGGGGAGCGTAGACAGAAACTTTGAAAGGGACGTCTGTTCAAACTTCAGTACTGTTCACTGCCCAGGGTCAGGCCCAGAGGTGGCTAATATGCAATTGAATGTCTGATTATTGACAACATCATAAGCATTACAACTTAAAGATACAACCATAGAACTTGAAAGGAGTGAATATAATAGAGCATTAGTGACTTAGGTTATAGATCAGATTATCATGGTTAATGGGGATGATGGACCCCGAGTACCTTGTGCATTAAATCTGGGAAGTTACCAGCCTTAATTGAATCATCTAAAAGTGGTGAAGTTAACATTGTATAGTACCAAATTAAGTTAACAAGCGATGTAAAGTTTGTTAAATTACATGAAAACATGGGGGAATCATAGAAGTAGACAACTCTAACCTTGTTTTGATCTGGAGATAGAATCAACTTAGTATTAATGATAATTTGATATAATAATATGTTAGTCAAACACTGTACGTTAACTAATACTTGTACCTTCATATGACTACATTTGAATCACCCCCATGAAAAAGTTATTGTCTTTCGACTTTCGTATAAAGCAGTCATAATTCAACATGCACAGTAAGCATCATGTCAAGATGGAAATCAATGGTCCATAGAAAACTTTTAAACCACACCCACACTTGACATGTTTCAACTTAACAACCAGTCTAATTAGTTATCTTGACGTATACACTGATAACAAGTGTAAATCATGTCTAGACTTACAAGATATGTATCTAACTTTTTTAAAACAATAGGCTAATCAATACCTTTTAAAGACGTATTTAAATGTATCCCCTCATGGTTATTCAACTCAACAATTTCATATACTAAACCGCGTTCAAGGTTCAACGTAGCTTCCACTAATCAGTCACTAGACCTATACGTAACCTTGCTAATTAAACAACCAATACAACCACAAAGTTTCATGATCAACATACTTTTTTACAATTACATTAAACAATACAACCAATCATGTAATTAAAGATCATACAACCATTAAAATTTTTTCATCTTGTGCTTTAAACTTTTTTGTTAAACTACGCTTAAAATACTTTATTGGCAATGAAAACAAAAATTATTCTAAAAATTTCCTAATTCATTGCAAATCTTTAAAAAATTATGCATAATAAATTTTTACGCGTTGATTCAATTCGGTCCGGACAGCGATGTGTCTAAAACAAGGAATTGTTTTTACGAAAAGGTACGAAATATTTGTTACGGGCAGTTTTATAATAGATAAATTTATAATTACGTACTATACAATTTATTTTGTTGATTCTTTTAATGAAACAATTCTATTCAAGATAATTGAATCATCTGATGAATCTTTATCTAATGCAAAATAACCAACTCTTAAAGCTTGGAATCTAACAATTTCTGGTCCACTTGTTTTTGGATCTTCAATAACATTAAATTCTTTTGGAATTGAATTTTCTTCATCAATTGACCATGGTGATTCTTTTAAAACTTGTTTAAAAGCAGGTTCAACAATTGAATTATGGAAAATTTCTTCACTATCTGGATTAATATCTTTGAGGAATCCTTCTGGATGTGCTGATGGATTTTCACTATTAAATAATTGATTATAAACTCTTGTTTCTTTAATCTTGATTGGTGAATTATGTTTAGAAGATTTTGGAATCCATTGAATATAAGTTTTTGGTTTTTTAACAATTTCATTATCATAATTAACATGAATTTTAGTAATTTTACCATTTGAATCACGTTCTAAAGATTTAAAACTAACATTATATGGAATTTTCAATAAACCCACTGGTTGATTTGGTTTTAATCTGAAAAATTCTTTATCAAGATCATCTTCACTAAAATCATTTGAATCAATATAGAAATTTTTAGTAAATGTTAATTTTCTTGAACCAAATTTATCATTACCAGGTTTATATGGAATTTCAACTTCTAATTCAAAATCATCATCAACATTATCAATTTCAATTTCAATTGGATTTAAAATTAACATTAATCTTGGTACTGTATCTTCCAAGAATTTTCTAATTGAACTTTCAAATCTACCAACTTGAATATTTGTTGTACTTGTAGTAACACCTAAAGTATTAATAAAAGTTAAAATTGCACCTGGTGGAACACCACGACGTTTTATAGCTTCCAATGTAAATAATCTTGGATCATCCCAACCACGAACATAATTTTCATTAACTAATTTAGCAATTTTTCTCTTGGATAAAACTGTACCTGTAATATTTAATCTACCATATTCTCTTTGTGCAGGTCTATAAACATGTAATGCATCACATAACCATTCATAAGATTCTCTTGAAAGATAAAATTCAGTTGTACATAAAGAATGTGTAATATTTTCAAATGAATCAACCAAACAGTGTGTAAAATCATAAGTTGGATAAATTTTCCATTTATCACCAGTTCTTGGATGTGAAGCATTCAAGACTCTATAAGCAATAAGATCCCACATTTGAGGATTTGGTGATGATAAATCTTGTTTCATTCTTAAAGTTGCTTCACCAGGTTTATAAAACCCATCTCTCATTTTTCTAAATTCTTTTAAACTTTCTTCAATTGGTCTATTACGATCTTTTGATGGAATTCTTTCACCACCTGGTGTACCATCTTCTTTAATACCTCTACTTCTTTTAATTTCTTCTGCAGTATCATGACAAACATAAGCTAAATCATTTTTAATTAAATTTTCAGCAAGTTGATATAATTCATCAAAATAATCACTTGAATATGTGATTTTAAAAGGTTCAAAACCTAACCAATTAACCATTTTCAAGATACTCTTAAAATAAACATCTTCTTCAGCTTCTGGATTTGTATCATCATATCTTAAATAACAAACACCATTATTATGTTTTGCAAAACCAAAATTAACTAAAATTGCTTTGGAATGTCCAATATGTAAAAATCCATTTGGTTCAGGTGGGAATCTTGTATGAACTTGATTTTTAACTTGTTTTAAATGTTCAACCATTAATTCTGGATATTTTTGAGGATTTTCACCAACTTTATGTAAATCACCAAGGAAACCTTCTGTAAACATTGATCTTTGATTTTCTTGAGATTTTTTATCATCACTCTTATTTGGTTTAGTTGTAGATGCTGCTGGTTTTTTAGATTTTTTTTCCTTCTTGATAACATCACGTTCATCTTTTGGACCTAATAATTTTGATAATTCTTCATCAATTATTGGTTTAAATGAACCAGGATTTGCCCATTTTAATTCAGGAATTGTACGAACATTAGCCAAAATTTTTGGTAAATATTGATATCTTTTCTCTTCAATTTCATTTTTATTATTTTGAATATAATTTTGAATTTGTGATTTAACTTGATCTTCAGTAACAATAATACCAACACCACTAACTTCATCTAATTTTGCCTTTGTAGCGTTATCACCATTTGCCTTAACATATTTAAAAGCTTCATCTAATTGTTGATTTGATTTTAAATCATCATTCAAGATGGATTCAGTAATTAATTGACGATTAACAATAGTTTCACCTTTGGATAAAATAGCTAATTGATGTAATAATAATCTTTTAGTCTTATCTAATGGGAAGGTAATTTTGGATGAAGATTCAGATAAAATAGAATCAAATGATGCTAAAACTTTCTTGTTTTTCAAGATTTCCTTGATCTTGACTTCTTCAAGACCAAGCTTGTTGAATTTCTCAGTTAATTCTTCAGTTGATGACATGATTGAACACTGATTATGAACTTTTCGAAACTGTTTATTTGATGACATGAAATCAACATTTTTTTTTTTGACTTTTCCACCAAAGCAAAAAAGCTTCTAGTAAAAAAATACTAGTGACACGATAAATTACATACTTTAAAATGACAGTCATCAGAATACGCGAATTTATTGAATTTAATTTAAAAAGTAAACAACACGAAATTAAATCAACTTCAAAATCAAATTCAAATCAAATCAGTTCAAAGAGACCACAAGATGACTGCTCAAATGGTTCAGGAGTGCACTGAGATCTTACACGGACTAGCTGGTCTTTGTGCAAAGGGGAAACTCAACGAGTTCTCTAAAGTGTAAATTGAGATACCTTGATTTTTTTATTGATGTTATGATACTTGAAATTAAGCGCTCAGAGTTTTAACTAACAATTTCCAAAAGTTTAACTATTGATAAAAGGAAAAAATTCATGGAATTCATAAGTGATTATCAGAATGAAGTTGATGATGATTTTAAAGATGCTTATTGGGAATTTCTTGATTCAATTCATAATAAGATTAACCCTAAAACATTTGAAATTATCTTAAGAATTGGTGTTAATTTTATGGATGATGATTCATTTTGGTTTCAATTGATTAATATCTTGGATTATGGTGATATTTTTGATCAACAAGAAGTTTCAATTGTATTAATTGATCAAGTTTTAAAACAAGATGAAAATAGTTGGAAGGCAACTTGTTTATTATGTATCTTAATTCAAGATTATCCAAATATGAAAAATCTTTGTTCAAAACATTTAACTAAAATTCATGAAGATATTTCTGCAATTTTCATGAATGTTAATGATTTTACAAATGCTTCATATTTAGTTGAATTAATTTCTCAATTAGAAAGTAAACCTTTAATTTTATTGATTTTTAAAGATTTACCAAATTTATGTGATACTTTCCCCCTGGAACCTTGTTATGCAAATGATCAAGAATGTTTTAAATTTTTGAAACAATTGGAGTTCAATGATTCCATCTTCAACTATTCATCTTGTAAAATTGGTGACAATTTAAACTCAGGTGAAAGTCATTGTCAAATTACTTCAAAATATTTAATTGCTCTCTTGGATAATAATGATTTTGCATCACCTATTCAATTTGATTTACAAAATATTAAGAATGTTAAACAAAATGGTAAAAAAATCATTTTCAATTTATCTCAACTTGTTAAAAAGGCACTAATTAATATTGATATTTCACAATTTGCCTCTGTACACTTTGAATTTAATACTAAAAAACAAAGTAATGAATTTTTCCAAAAATTAAATCATACAATTTCTAAAAATGTTGCAATTACCCCAAGAAAAATTAGTGTTGTTCAAAATTTTATTGCATTAACTGGTGGATTTGGTGATGCTGAAAATGAAAGTGATAATAATGAAGGTGGTTCAGAATATAATGATGAAAATGAACAGCCAGGTGCTAATCCAATTGATAAGAATGATAATGCAAACAATACTTCAAATTCAAATTCTGTTAATATTGATGAAACAGAATCAATTTTTGGTTCACCAATCAATACTACAAAAGATACAAGTATTATGAAAAAGGGTAGAGCTGTTTCAATGATTATAGCTGAAACTAAAGACGGCGATGATGTCGGATCCAAGAAGAACAAAAATCCATTAGCATTTTTAGAAACTCCAAACCAAAGTGAAGGTGAAGATGATGATGATGAGAATTATGAACAAGTACCAGATAGTTTAGATGAAGCTTTTAAAGAATTTCAAAATCCACCTATCAATAGAGGTCCATCAGATGTTATTATTGAAAGTGATCCAAAAGCTACAACGGTAAATGAACCTCTGGCAACAAAATCATCTAAAAAAATTGTAAACAGAGGTAAAAGTGATATTTGGGATTTTGATTCTGATCCGTTAGAACCAGATCAACCAATTGTGAATCCTAAAGCTACAAGTACAGTTAATAATGCCAAATATAGATCAAAAGCTATGAAATGTTTAACCAAAAATATGAATACTGTTGAAAAAAGAGGTCCTGGTCGTCCTTCTGCTGCTGGTAAAACATCTACTACTAAAAAGAATGATAATAATAAGAAAAATCAAACCATTGCTAAATCAAAAGTTAATTCTAAACTTCAAGAATCTCATAAACCTCAAAATATGAATACTTCAAGGTTTGAACATTCCTCAATTGACGTTACTGATCAAAATAATGATTCTTTCCAACCATTAACTTCACCTCTGGTTGGTGCTCATGAACGTGCTAGAACTAGAGCTTATTCAAGAGCTCAATCTATTCAACAAGATTCTCCTACTAAAAAGAATGATGCTGGATCAAAGAAGAGAAAAACTGGTAAAGATGATGATACTTACCATGATGGTGAAGATGAAGATGATGAAGAAGAAGCTATTGTTCAACCATCAAGAAAAACTCGTAAGACTGTTGTTAATAAAAAACCCCAACAACCTGTCAAGGCAAGAAATACTAGAGGTAGAAAGAAGAAACAAGATATTGAAAATGAAGTTTCTGAAAAACAACAATCAGAACCAAGAAAATCTGTTCCACCAAATAAACAAGATAATTCAAGAAAAGTTTCAAATAATAAGACAACTTCTTCAAATAAGGAAAATGAAACTCTATCTACTAATGCTGAAATTAATAAAAAACAATCAAATGCTATTCTGGAAAGTACAAGATTATTTGAAAAACCACAAATTGCAAACCATTTACAAGCTCTGGCCTCTCAATTTCAACAACCAGCTCAACCAACTTTACCAAATTTCACAATTGGTCATGGTCCATCATCAACAATTGATGCAAATTCAATTTTATCAGAAGCATATACAAATACACTTCAACGTCAAATTTTTGAATCAATAAATTCATTTTCAAATCAATTAGTTAATAAAATTAGAATTATAAATGATGGTATTAATCAAAAATTTATGAATGATTTAACAACAAAATATGAAAATTTATTTAATGAATTAAGAGAAAGTTTCCAAAGTGATGTTGATGAAATGTGTGGATTTATTGCTGATGTTAAAGGTTTAGTTAATTTACCTGAAGAAGAATTGATTAAATATATTAAACAAAATAAGTTTGGTTCCAAAAATACACCAAATCCTTGATTAGCTGTGCGTGTTTAGCTAGGTATTTACTTTTATAATTGCAACTTGATTAATATGATGTTCTATAATTTTATAAGGCAGTACTGTAGACTACATTTGTGAATTATAACCAGCTAATAACGACACCAGACAAAATATCGTGTTATCAACTCATGGTTATATAAATCTCAGTACGACATCCTACACATATTTCGAAAGAAAATAATCTTATATTGAAAAGCTTGTATCATATATTAATTAACTTCCAAGTAATCATCTATCCTTTAATTAAAGACCAATGAATTAAACTTAAAAGTTGGTGATGATTATAATTGGTGATATTTCCTAGTAATGTAGTTGTGAATAAACATTTACTTTTACTAAGAAATTCTGCTGACTTTAATGCACATTACAAATCAACTGACATAACAAATGCTTATTTACACGCTAAGATGAACCATGCTAAATTAACTAGATATCAAACAATTAGTTCATGAATATAAAACAATAATATATCCACTTGATACAATTAGCCATGTCAAAGACGGATAATCCAACACTTGAAATCTTGCAATCAAAAAAGTCAAGAATTTATCAGACACCCAAAACATGTAAATTAATCATATAATCTGGAAAAAATAAAATTGATTACTTACCAATATACATTTCAGCATATCAAGTGAAACCAATAACAAGCTGTGGGTTACATGTTCATGTCCTTGAATATTAAAATACACCGCGAATTTATTTTACATAAAACCCATTACCGCGAATTTCTGATTTTGGTAATGCGCAACATCAAACTGGATTTTTTTTTTTTCGCCCATTCGCTTTTGGTGTTGGTTAAAAATTATTGAAAATCAGATTTTTCATTTTCTTTTCATCTTAAGTTAAAGAGGTTAGCAAAACAACAAATTATATCAAAATGGTAAGTGATATATGATCTAAAAAAGCTGTGGATATGAGAAATGAAGTCCATCAATGAATATGAATATGATTTTGAGATTATGGGACCATGTTGTTGGAGTTTAGTTGTTGTTTTGACTAGGTAGAATCAGTGGTAAAATTTGTTCATAAAGAATCAAGAAAGCTTTTACAGAAAATCAAAGAGATGATTTGGAGGGGAATAATGAGCTGTCAATGAGCTTTGTTTTAGATTTTGAAGGCCAAATATAAAGTGTTCTACGTTACTTTAAAAGTGAGATCCAATATCATTTTATATATATACCACAGCTTTCAATACAACCATGATCAATAAACTAACAAGTTATTAGGATACCAAAACCCCAGTTACCCTTGCTAGAGTTAAAAAAGTTTTAGGCCGTACCGGTTCTCGTGGTGGTGTTACCCAAGTTAGAGTTGAATTCATTGATGATTCATCAAGAACTATTGTCAGAAACGTTAAAGTAAGTTTTAAATCATAAAAATAAATATAACAAACATCTAGAAGAACATAATACTAACAATTGATTTCTCTTTAGGGTCCAGTCCGTGAAAACGATATCTTATCATTAATGGAATCAGAACGTGAAGCTAGACGTTTACGTTAAGGAAATTTACAACCAAAACTACAAAACAAACTTTCACATTTTTATTCATTGGCTCAGTCGCTACATAATTACTATCAGAAGTGATGATCTAAATGTACATTTGTCTTATTAGAATTAACCTCCACATTCATTTAATTGTAGTTTAATATTGTAGTGTAATATTGACATATATTTCCATATTCACGTGATCAAAAATCAGCAGTCACAGTGTCCCAATTTGGAGATTTGTCAAAACATCCATACACCACATCATTTAAAGAAACAGTCCAAATATTCTAAAGAGAAATCCACGTTGAAAAATGGCAGATTTTCACGAATTTCTGGCTGGGAAGTGTAATAGATTTAGGTTTTCATTGAATTTGAACTTGAATTATAGTAAAGGTATTTGAGTAATCTATACAATACAGAATAAATTATAATTAAAAATGGCTCAAAGAGTTACCTACAGAAGAAGAAACCCATACAACACCCGTTCTAACAAAATCAAAGTTGTTAAAACTCCAGGTGGTGTTTTACGTGCTCAACACGTTAAAAAATCAGGTACTAGACCAAAATGTGGTGATTGTGGTACTGCTTTACCAGGTATTTCAGCTTTACGTCCAAGAGAATATGCTCAAGTTTCTAAAACTCACAAAACTGTTTCAAGGGCTTATGGTGGTTCAAGATGTGCCAACTGTGTTAAAGAAAGAGTTGTTAGAGCTTTCTTAATTGAAGAACAAAAAATTGTCAAAAGAGTTTTAAAAGAACAATCTGAAAAAGAACAAAAAGCTGAAAAGAAAGCTTCAAAATCTAAGAAATAAATTCAATGAGTGTTAAAGTTGTCTAAAATTTTAAAGAAGAAAGTTGAAGAAATGATATTTTGATGATGATAATATAAATAGTAAAAGAAAGATGAAGTACCTTTTTCCAATGAATGAATGAAACATACATATACATAAATACCATACAAACGTCAAGGTTCATCTTTCACAAGATATCAAAATTGATAGTTTTCTAATTCATTAATGTTTTATTTTCTGTTTTCGTTTGGGTCTTTTTGCTTTTTTATATCGGGTTTTTAAATAGGTTGGTTTTTTAAAAGTAATGAGTTCATGTAATATATTTATACTTGTAAAACTTTTGAAGATATTGTAGATTACTATAGAAGCCATTTGTATAAGTAGATATCCTTGAACTACCGCAATGTTTCTAGTCTTCATATTGATGTTGACACTTCGGATATAAAATTAAATTCTTGATCTTGATCTGAACAATAAAGGTAAACAAACAATAGAAAACAACAGAAAGAGATGTCAGCGCTTCCCTCAATTTACTCAGATGAAGGACTCTCGAAGTCAGATCGAAGCAAAGTGCTCACGGTGGGTAAACCAAGAGCGGGAAGACCAATTGGTGCTGTGAAGCTAGAAGAAAGAGTTCATGATGCTGCTGTTGGGAATGTTGTACATCAACAAACACACAACTCTAAGAGTTCAGATACCAGCATTGATGATGATGGTGATATACCCATGCTTGGGATGGATGATGAAGAAGAGGTTCAACTAGTGGCTGACTATGTTATGGATAATAGACTGAACACAATTTCACGAGGTAGAGAATACCAGGAATCCATATTACCCACAGAATTAACATCAAATAACATAGATGATCAGGATCTAACGCCCAGAGAGAGACTTTCTAAAGATACGATCATGATAATTGATACAAACTTCATCATTTCGCATCTAGATATCATAGACGAACTAGCTAAACTTCATATCAAATATCATCACAAGATCATTATACCTTCAACAGTGATGTTGGAACTTGATGGATTGAAAAACTCTAAAAAGAAGACAGACGACACACTTGATGGTACAACTATAGGTCATTTAGCAAGATGGGCAAATGATTGGATATATAAAAAGCTTGCAGATTCAAGTTCGGCTGTTAGAGGTCAAAAACTGAAAGAGCATCTAGATAGAAATGCAATTAAAGATGATGCTATATTGGATTGTTGTTTATATTTTGAACAAAATTATGAAGCATTGGTAATATTATTATCAAATGATAAAAATCTTTGTATGAAAGCTTTAGCAAATGATATTAAAACAGTTTCATATAGGAAAAAAATGTCTGCTAATCTTATAGCTGAAAAATCATTTAATGAAAATGCTAATGGTTTACAACATGGAAATACAGAACCACTCATGAGAGCATCACCTTCACCACCACCGCCAGCTTTCAATCACAGTTATCAAGAAACAGCGGAATATATACCACCAATTTCTAATGGAAATAATCAATCTGAAATTCAGGAATCCGATCTAAGTGCTGATTATATTGAAACTGAAGAACAAGAACACTACTACAATAAGGGATACACAAATGACGAAGAAACAAGTGAACCTTCCAAACATGATCCACCTGCATCTTCTAATAATTCCAAAAGCCATTTAATAACGATACCTGATTTCTTTGATGCATCAAATTTAATACATAGGGAGGTTCAATTATTAGTCTTATCAGCTATAGATGACTGTATGTATGAAGAATATGAGGATGATGTTGAATTAGTTGGTTATGAAAAGTCAAATATCAAATCACTAAAGGATTGCTCATTAGTATTAATACAGTTCTGGATCTCTGTCTTCACAGAATACTTCAAAACTGGTCATTTTAAACCTTTCAATATGAGAGGGAAAAAATTCACACAATTCACTGATATTCCAAGATCTGAACAAGAACTAGATAAATTTATCAAATACTGGTCAAATGTATTAAGAGGTCTTTATGTTAAAAAAAATGAAGCAAAAAATTCAGATTTAGAGAAACTTATTGAGAGATGGGAGTATATAAGTGATCATTTATAGTTGGAATACATTGAATGAAAACAAAAATTACAATTTACATGAACTATATTAAAGCGACCGTTCATTTTCATCAATAGTTTTGGGTATATACACAAGAATGCTCTAACTTCAATCTTCACTTTGAAATTGCTTTTGAGCTTTTATTGGAGAAAACTCAGTTTGACTTACTTTTCTTTTCCGTCCAATCATACCAAAATGTCTTTTTGGTTTTGGTTTCGCTTTGTCATTTGGGGTATTTGATGATTCTCTAGATTGAGATTGAGATTGGGTATTAGGTTCTGAAGATTTTTCTCTTGAAGGTGATCCTTTAGTTGGACTTGGAGTTGAAGGGTCATTTTGTTTATTTAAGGATGTTTTCTTTGGTGATGATTCTCTCGATGATTCACTTTCAGTATCTGTATCTCGAGATTTCTCTTCTTTTTTAGAATTTTTGGCTTTTTGATCATCAATGTTTAGAGAATCGAATCTTTGACTTTCATCATCTGTATCATCATCAACTTGAACAAAATCATCTTCACCTGGGTTTTCTTCAAAACTATCAGTTATTGGTTTTCTTTCCTTTGTTTCTAATGTTTGTTTAGGTGGTTGATCTTGGAAATTTGTGCTGTAATCCCATGTTGAATTAGATGTATTTGAATCCAATACATTCCAGATATATTGATCTTCAATTTGGGGTAGTTTTTTTTCTCTCCATAAATTATCAAATTTTTCTTTCTTGAAGGAATGAAGTGATTGAGCGTTTGATGAATTCTTTGGAGCCCATCTTGAAACCAAATGACCACCATTCATACCTTCAATAGATTCACCTAAAAATCTTATTGCACTATCTTTATGTTCAACAACTTTTATTAAATCATTCTTATATTCATTCAATGAAAATATTATAGTTGATAAATGGAATATAAGATTTCTTAATATTGTAATTGCACTTGAATCAGGTAATATCACAAGATCAAAATTCCAATTCAATTCAGCATTGCTATATACTTTCACTAAATTTAACCTTAGCTCCAGTGGTATCCCTTTATCAATTTTCATTTCATTCATATCTACTCTAGTTTCAACATCTTCACTATTAAAATTATTTTCAAATGTAGAAATCAATGTATGATAAACACCATTTATAGATTCCGTCTCAATACCATTTTGAATAGCTTTAAAGTGTAATTTTTCTTCATCAACATCACTTATCCAAACATTTGAAAAATCAGTAATATAAAGACTATAATGAATCTTTTCTGTTGAGAAATCAACACCATAATAATATTTCTTTGGTGAATCTATATTCAACACATTCCATTTCCTAGGTAGATTCATTTTGTTCTTTGATCTATAATCTCTCTATGATATCAGTATATTCTTCTATTGCGTAAACGTCACCAGCCTTCTAATTGCAAATGTAGCGTTCTTGTTATAAGCAGCCAGCATATAGATCATGAATGTGAAAAAATTAGGGAAAATTCTTGATCTCTAATTCATGGATATTCTCATGAAGTTTGAAACTTTTGAAAGGCTGGTTGGCTGGTTCTTCTGATGGCTGGTTCTTACCATTACTGAAAAAACGCGGGTTGAATGACACTGTTTTTTGTGGCAGAATTGTAAGTGGTATGGGCAGCATTTATTTTGACACATAAGTATTAATAGAACTACGAATACTATTTAGAGATTAATAGTCAAATTACAAAAAATCCTTTTAAATTTATGATCACAAATCTTTATTTTTTTCTCAACTATTTGAATTTAATCAACTTTTAACGATTATATCAATCATGTTTCTTTTCAGATAAATCATCCATTTCAAAACTTTCAACTTCTTGTTCTCTTCTAGCAAAACTTGAATTTCTTTGATTTAAAACAGGTTGTTGTGGTTCATCTAATAAAACATTTCTCAACATTTGTTTACCATGGCTTAAAAACATTTCAAAAGCGGTATTAACAGGTCCCCATAAATTCATTGAATGTATGAAAACAACACCTGTACCGATTAATAAAACTAAGACTAACAATAATGGATTTCTTAAAATTGCCATGAATTCATTCCATCCCAAAATGATTAATAATGCATACATAAATGGTGGAATTCTAGAGATATTTGAAATAATTGAACGATTTGCATCTCTATAGCTAATTTCAGCTAATTTTAAAAATTGTTTCTTAATTTTAGATTGTTGTGTAGCTGATAAGATATGAGCAAATGAATGAGGATCTTCTTCGTCATCATCATCATCTTCTTCTTCAATAGAGGTTGTAAATGGTGGTAAAATTTCTGTTCCATTTGATAATTTGGCAATTGAAAATAATGGCAATGAACCTAAGGAGAATTCAGTTGCTTCACTATATGCAATTGAAATTTCTGATTCTGTTTTCCAAGTTCTTGGGATACCTTCTTTATCATATGAGAAAACATCTTCAAATTGACGTCTTAAGATGTTTACCACGTTATCTTCATTTAAATAATCATGAATGAAAAGATCAAATGAAATCCATGCTGATTTTTCAATTTTATTTTTTATTTCTTTATTTATTGATTCATCTGATACAATTTTGAAATCATATCCACCTTCATCGTCTTTATATTTAGAAAGTGTTGAATTTAAACTTGTTTGGAAATTTTCCAAAATTCTATCCCACATATTTTCATCTGGTGTACTTAAAGATTCTAAAGTTTTATTTTTAATTAATGGGTTTATTTTTTTATTTAATTTATTGATTAAATTTTCAATTTCATTTTCACGAACTTTAATTAATTGATCATCTAATTCTTGTGAAAATTCTTCAAGATCAATTTGATAATCAAATGCTTCTGGATCAATATTTTTCAAATGTTCTAATTCACTTGTGAAATTTGTTAATGCAATTGATCTTGCTTGAATAGATTTTTCAGCAAATGATAATTTTTTTGTTGATTTATCATTAAAAGATTTTGTGAAAATTTCTAATTGTGATTTTTTCAAAAATTTAATATAATCAACAAGAGTACCTCGTAGCTTTAAATTAATATCTGATTTTAAATTACTTCTCTTTGATTCATAAACTGCCTTATTATAATGTGAAGCTTGTGAATCAAAACTTTCTAAAGCTAATGAAGATAATGTTAAGAATTCTTTTGAAAGATCTAAACCTGTAATCTTGGCAAATTCTAAGATTGTAATAACTTCATTAAATTTTGAATCAAATAATTCTAATGATTCTTTCATAATTTCATCACATCTAAATCTTGCAACAAGGATTTGTTGAGTTGGTAAATCAAGATCTTTATTTGATTGAATTTGATCCCAACATCTTTCAGCATAAACAGTCCAGCCATCAATTGGGAAATTTTGTTTATAATCAGTTTTGAAAAAATAATCATCTCTCTTGGAATCAGAAAAACGATCACCTAATTCAACAACATCTGAATGAAATTTTTCAGGTTGTAAAACTTTATGAGCTAAAGCAGTAAATTCCAAATCAAAATAATCTGAAAGTTTTGCATTTGGATCAACATTACTTGGTTTATTAATCCCATCCCACATTTTTTCTAAATCAGTTGTTAAAGTTGAAGATAAATTTGATAATGGAGTTGAACCAACATGATCTCTAATAACAAATAATAACAAGACTTTATGATCTTTATTACCAAACAATGAAAGATTAACTTCGAAAACAGTTTTCAATAATCCCATATTTGCACCTTGATATAAACCAACTTGATGTTCCCAAATGTTTACAATCAAGACTTCAGAAGTTGAAAGGGCAAATAATGCAGCTTTACGCTCAAAATCTTGATCTTCACCTCTTTCTCTACCATCAGAACCTTCAACATCCATAACAAAGATTTTCTCTTGATGTAATTTTTCAACTGATTCTTTTTTACTTGATTCAATTTCTGGTGAATAACCTAACCAAATACCTTTTGTTGTTTGTTGTCTTTTAGCTTCATTCATAACATCGAATTGAGTATGGAATAACTCGTTTAAAAGTGTAGATTTCCCTGTGGATTGGGATCCAAACACTGAGATGACATGATAATCTAGACCAAGATCTTTTGGTAAGACTGTTTTCAAATATTTTTTGATTTGATTGTTTCTGGTATTAATTAGTATAACGAGATCTAAGTATATAACATTCAGCTAATAACACTCACTGGAATGTCTTGTCCTCATCGATGACCTGGACAGAGACATTTGAGACGACGGAATCAGCCATTGTTGTTATCTTCTTGGTGATTGTCTTGATGGTCTCGTTGATGTTCTTGTTGATGTTCTTGTTGTTGGTTATCTGTTCGTTCAAGTCTGTCCAGCAATTCCAATATTCGCGCGTTTCTGTGAGCATTTTCAACAAAACAATCAAAAATCAAAATTATAAAAGAACGAAAACATCACCAGTTAATTAGCCGCCATCAAATAAAAGATTCAAAACAAGCACAGAATGTCCGACGTCGCAATCACCATCAAGAATCCAAAACTTCAGAGAACTTTGCAAAGATTCAAAGCGAAGATCGCAGAAGGAGACTACTACGAAGCTCATCAAACATTGAGAACAATTGCCAATAGAAACGTCAAGGCTAAAGCTTATACCGATGCCATTGAACTCTTATACATTGCTGCTCAAATCTTACTAAAATCAAGTCAACCAGCTACTGGTTCAGACTTAACATCTTATTTGTTGGAAGTATATACAGAATCACAAACACCAGTGGATTCAAATTCAAAATCTAAAATTATTCAATTGATTTCATTATTTCCTTCTCAAGAACCAACATTGAAACAAGTTAGTATCGAAGCTAGTAATTGGTCAATCAAGTTTGGTGAATATCCATTTGGTGATCCTTTCCTACATGATGTTATTGGTGCTAAATTTCTAGAGAATCCTTCAGATTTGGCCTATGATGCTGAAAGACATTTATTATTAGGGACAAGTGCAAGTGTTACTTTATATTTCAATTTGATATGGGAATGGTATTTAGAAGATCCAAGTTTGGAAAATGCTGGATTATATGCTTCTAGAATTGTATTGAATTATTTGTTTATTGAAAATGTTAAAATTGCTAAAGAAGCATTAACAAAATTCATTAATAATTTAATCAATCATGGTAAATTACAACATGAATCAATTGAAGAATTAAATGAAAAATTTCATATTTTTGAATCAGTACCACTATTAAACTTATTACAATTGACTTTAATAACTATTCAAACTAAAAATTCTCAATATTATTCAAAATTGAAAAATCATTATAATCAAGTGATAACTCAATCAGGATTAAATGATTCTTTTGATTATTTAGGTGAATTATACTTGGATATAAGGGTTCCAAAAAATATAAATCCATTACAAAGTTTAATGAGCAGTTTCCTTGGTGGTGGTGGTATATAAATTTAGTATCTAAAGAATTCTAAAAAAAACAATTAATATACAATATAAAAGAAAATAAAACACTCAATTTTTAAGTATACTTGATCTTTCAACGGCTTCTTTCAATTCCAATCTTTTCGCATTAATCAACTCTTCAATAGCTTCATGATAACTTACCCATTTTCTTGATCTTTTATTAGATTCAGGAAATTCATCATATTCTTTCTCCACAACCATTTCAAAAAAATGAAATTCAGAACGTGGTGGATGTTTTAATATTTCTTGATTTAAGAATTCATCTTTATTTGTATTCCATTCCTTTGGTGGTCTAAGATCATCAATCATACCTAAAGATCGTATTATTTTACCAGTTACTCCAGCTTCTTCCCAAGTTTCTCTAATTGCTGAATCTACATATTCAGCTTCATCCATTTCAACACCACCTTTGGGAAGAACCCATCTCTTTTTTTGCCCAGTAGAACTAATCAATAATACTTTTGAATGATCCTGGTTCAATACAACACATCCAGCGACTATTCTTGCACCAGTTTCTGGATTATAACCTTTTAAAAGTTAGAATTTAAAGAAATTTTTTTGACATTAAATTTATAAATCTTACATTGATTCTCACGACCAACTCGTGATTCTGTGGTTCTAACAAAACTCATATCCTAAGCTATAACTCTGAGTAAAAGATTCCAATCAAAAGAAGATTCTTTCTAAAAGACCATCTCATGATTATCTCTTCATTAAATTTGATTCAACTTTGTGTTTCGTTTCTGGTTTCTCGAGAGTCGAGAGTCATCATCAGGTTGAGAAATTCGCGGGTAATGCTGTTCTTACCGGAAAGTTATAGAGGGTATAAGTAAAATTTGTATTGGATTATTGAAGTAAATTTAACGGAAACCAATTAAAGAAAGAGAAAAGGATATGGACTCATTACCAATTGGATTCGGTGAAGGAAATACTGCTGGTGCTCAAAATCATGATATTTATTCCAGGTACTTAAGACCCGTTCAACCAAAAGAAAGTGATGAATCTGAGTCTGATAATAGTGACAGTGATGATAGTGATAGTGATGATGATAAAGAACAATTCCCAATAACCCATTCTTTCCAATTAGACCCTCACACCAGACGTATCGAATCAACTACATTCTCTCCTCATGGTGATAAATTATATTCTTCATCAAATGATTTAAACTTAAACATTTATGACTTTAATCAAATGAATCCAATCTCTTCAAACCCTGTTAAATCATTAGAAATTTATGAGACTAAATTCATTAAAATTTTAAAAACAAATTCAAGAGGTGATTTATTAGCAATTCCTAATTCTGGTTTTTCATTTAGAGCTCTTGACTCAAAGGGTTCAACCATACATGAATTCCCAGAAGGTGATCGTTATATATATGATGTTACCAAGACAAAAGGACATACAGATATAATTACAGATTGTTCATGGTCTCCCACAAATCCTGATAAATTTATAACATGTTCGAATGATTCTACATTCAGGATATGGAATTTGAAAACTAAGCAACAAGAATCAGTTGTTTTCATTAAAGATAAAGGTAAGAAAACTAAAGTTAAATTTATTAGATATACAATTGATTCTAAATATATTATTGTCATTGATAATGATTCAAGATTGACTATTTGGGACTTAGCTACAAATTTGAAAAGACCTATGAAAGAAATTCAACTCAATAGTAAAATCATGGCCATTGAAACTTCAACTACTGATGAAAATTCAATAGTAGTAAGAAGTTCTGATTATTCATTAAAATTATATGACCTAAGAACTGATTTATCAAGACCAGTTATTCAAAGACTTAATTTCAAAACTATGGATACCCCTTATACAAATCAATTAATTTATCATGATCAATTTATAATAACTTTTATCAATAATGAACAAGATTTGGGGAAAAATGAATTACATATATTGGATAAATCTGATTTAGTAACATTAGAAAAATTATCATATGATGAAGAAATTACAAGTATTTCATGGAAAGAGGAGATTAATCAAATAATTGTTGGTTTTAAATCTGGGAAATTAGAAATTTTATTTAATCCACAAGTTTCTAAAAATGGGATTAAAATTTCAATTAATAATAAACCTAAGAAGAGGAAAAATTTTGATGAAAATGATAATTTTATAACTTCTTCAACTTCAAATATTGCTTATAATATGAATGAATTAGCTGAATTAAACAAATCCAAAAAATCAAAAACAAATGATAATGATGAACCTAAAAAACAAAAATTTATTTGGGGTACTACAGATGCTGAAAAAATTGAAAATAATATTAATTTAGAAGATCCAAGAGAAGCTTTGAAAAAATTTGTTGAATCTAAAAAATGATCTAACTATTAATATTTAATATTTCTTTTTTGATTTAAAATTGCATATGCTGCTGCTACTTGCTCTGAATATTCCCAATTTTTAAGATCACATGGATCTTTTGGTCTATCAGATTCTGGATCATTTTGATATCTAGTATCTTTATAATAAATTCTTTGTGATAATCTATCATAATAAACCATCAATGGTAATTTGTTTCTATATGTTTGAGATTTATTTACTTCTTCAAACATGGGTATCCAATCTGATAAAGTTTCTCTTGTAATGGTATCAAAAAATAACATTCTTAATTTGGGGAAGTTGAAAGGAAAGAGATGACTAGTTCTACTTAAAATTAAATTCATATCAATACCAGCAAATTCAACTTTAATTAATTCATGTCTATTTTTCAACATAAATTCATAGAAAATTTTACCAATATTTGATTTTGTTATGGAAGTGGTATCTTTACCTTTGATGTAATTTATCAAATTACCTATTCCTGATCTAATAACTGGTCTAATTATTAGATGTGATGCATGATTATTGAAAAGTTCATGATCTCCTAATTCTGGATGTCTATGTTGAACGTTATCAATTGCTGTTTTTTTAAAATCAAAATCTATAAATTGAAGATTTTTAACGTGTGATAAATTTTTCAATTGATCATCTTTTAATATTGGACCATCAATTTTAGATAAATGACGTTGAGTTAATTTGAAATATAATCTTAAGACTTGTAAATGTTCTGGTAAATGACATAAAGATTGAAATAACAATTGATGTTCATCAGATTCAATTGTTAATACAACAAGATTTCTCATTTTTGGTAAAAGTTTTAAAAATAGTTTACTATTTATTGATAATAAATTATTTTCTGATCTAATATTGGTATGTGATAAAGTTGATTTCATTGTTAAGACAGTTATTTGGGTTGCGACATTAGATTGATTTCTATCAATAAAATCAAGAGTTTTATATGCACTTAACCCACCATCTTTGAAAAGTCTTAAATCATTATTTATAGAAACAACTTTTGTCATATAAATCAAATAAGCAAATGTTTCATAAATTTCACGACAACATGTTACAATTGGAATAATTGAACTTTTGGATAAATAAACATGATAAATAATCATTTTTAAGATTTCTGGTGGAAGACCAAGAAAATTGATTTGATTTTCTGGTGGTGGTGTTGGTAATGATGACGATGATGATGATGATGTTACTCTTGGTGATGTTATTGATGAAAATGGTAATCTCCTTTCAGTTGATTGATCCGTTATTGGTGATGTAGAACTGGATGATTCTTGTTCTTCACTAGAGGAATTAATAATTGATGGTGTTTTATCAGAAACTTTAACTGATTTGAATCTATTCTTGAGTGATTTCTGTTTAGATCTAAGGAATAATGCTGGTAATGATTGAAATTGTATAGAACCACTGTCTTGATTACTATTGGAGCTCTCATTGTTGTTGTTTGTTTCTAATATTGATGATGTTGATTCCACAGTTCCACTTTCCATTGTTCAATTCAATGGAAACTCAAATTTCCTGTCAATTAACTTTATTGAAATGTTTCATACGATCATTTGAATCATTTATTGTCACAGCGGCTGTTGTTTTGCAAGTGTTGATGTTTTGTGTCTTTTATTTAATGGATATTTTTATGCTTTTGTGGTTTGAAATCAAACTAAAATCACAGCGGTAAAGAACTTAAGCGCTACATTCAAAGAAACCTATTTCATAATAATCAACAGAGTCATAAATTAAAAGTAGAAATAAATACAGAATATTTAATATAATAATAGTGATACTTTTGTAGATAAAATAGATAATATTGGTTCAATAAATTACCAAAATGCGTCAGTTTTGTATGATTCATCTTTAAATAAAAATGCTCCATTACTGGTTTCTAATTCCCATTCATATTCTGGTGCAAATTCAGCATGAACAGATTCTGGATCAGCAATCATATGTGCAGTATAAGTAGCTTCTTCTTCATCAATCAAGATTTTAGTTTCTGGATGTTGATCAGCAATCATTTGAACTTGACAAGTTCTTTCCATTAAACCAAATAAATAAGCAGCTTCATCCACAGTGGAACCTGTTGTTAATAACCCATGATTTTGTAAAATAATACATCTATTATCTCCCAAAGCTTTAGCCAATCTTTTACCTTCTTCATTTTCAAAAACAACACCACCAAATGTATTATAAACAGTATGTGATTTATAAAATAATGTAGAATCTTGATTCAACATTTCTAATGGTTTACCAAATGCACTATAAGCTTTACCATAAATAGAATGACTATGAACAGCAGCATTAACATCTGGTCTTGCTTGATGAATTTCTGAATGGATTTGGAAACCCGCTGCATTAACAACATGTTTATTACCACCAATAACTTCACCTTTTTCATTAATATGAACTAAATCTTTAGCTCTCATTAAACCAAAATGTCTACCTAATGGATTAATCCAAAAAGTATGTGGATCAACTGGATCTCTAACAGAAATATGACCTGAAGCACCTTCTTGATAATTAAATCTTGCTAAATATCTAAAAGCAGCAGCGGTATGTTCCAAAACCCATTTACGTTCTTCATATTTATCTTTAAATTCTGGTTTTCTATATGGATATGCTAAATCATCACCACCAAATGTTATGTTTGAAACACCTTCAGCAACTTGTTCAAAACCTTCATGGTGTTTACTTTCCACTTTCAGAGTTGAAGGAACTGATTCTGTAGTTTGTGTAGTTGTTGTTGACATTATATAACCTGTTATTTATTAATTGGATTCTCTAACTTGTATGATGATCTATACCAGTTCTCTAATTGGTCTTATATTTACAGAGTCATGTACCACCCCAGTTCTTTGGTTCAAAGTAGAATACCAGCTCTATATATATATGATTCCACAACACCAAATTTTTGATTGGATATGATAATGGAGATGAGATATTTACTGATCAATCACGCAAATAGTAAGTATATTCTTATCTTTAATGTGTGAATATCAAAGCATTTACACAGAAAGTTATGAAAAAGTGTCAAAATTTTGAAAACCACCGAAACTTTCCCCGAGATAAAGACTAGTCTTGATTATTAAGATAAGCAAATTTGAAACTTATACCGGGAGCCTGAAAAAGTCATTGTACAAGACTCTGAAATCGACTCTGTTATTGACGCCTGAATTGGGGAATACTTAACGTTATCTTATGATTAATTATGTCAATTTTAAAGACTTTGTATATCGAGATCTAGTCCATTACGAAAAACTAAGACTACGATATTTAATTAACGATTATTACCAAAAGCAATTTTATAACATGGATCATGAGAAGTTAGTGAATTGTAGTACTTATTAAGTGTAAGGTATTTGATGTTGGCGATTACCAATCCATTGAACCTAACATCTAAACCATTATTCCATAACATTCTGAATTTGGATACCTCTTTTGTAACTTATTCCATTGAACTATAAATCGATCACTAATCAAATAACATAACTTCCCACTAAGACTTAAATCATTAACTCTTGCTAAACTTTCAATATAAATTATCTTTGTTTTACCAATCCCAAGGAATTTTAAAAGAAAGAAATAATAACAAATTGGAACTGAAGTACCTGGTCCATTAACAATTAATACATCAGGTTTGATTTTTAATTTGGAGAATTGAATAAATGTAAATAATATACTTTTCACAGTTGATATTATAGATGATACAAAACCTTCACCAACTTTTCTTGCTCTTGGTAATTCTAAACTTTCAGTTTTTGTTTCAATATTTGTTTCATTTATAAATTTCTTTAAATGAATTAATGAAGTTGAATCTCCAGAACTTGTAATGAAATGTAAATTATGAACTTTTGGAATGGTATTAGATCCTGATAATATCCGTATCATTTCCCCCGTATGACCACCAGATCCTAATAACACCATAACATTCTTATCCTCAATGGATTTCAATGGTGATGTTTTAATTTGATGATGTTTTAATGAAGGTAATGCAAATATTAATCTAATACATAGCACAATTATTATAACCAGAAATGAACAAACCGCAACTTCAATTTCAAATTTTCCCATGTTGAACTGTATCAATTAATATCCCAGCTGAATAAAATTCAATACATTCTTTAAAAGAATTGTGATGAATATTGATTATTTCTGATGTCATGATCAAAATGTTTATTCATGATGGTTAAATTACGAGGTCGTGTCACATGAATTTCACGTGCATAAATTTATACCCCCTCGGATCTTAATTTCTACTTTTTTCTTAATGTTTACGTACACTGTTTAAGAATTTAAAATTTAATACTATGGAAACTTTGAAAGTGCTTATTTTATACCAGTTTCTTCTCTTTTTGAAGTCTTCTCTTTTGATATATTTT
This sequence comes from Hansenula ciferrii, assembly GCF_000313485.1. NCBI lineage: Eukaryota > Fungi > Ascomycota > Saccharomycetes > Phaffomycetales > Wickerhamomycetaceae > Hansenula > Hansenula ciferrii. Next base: position 38,963 of record NW_011887710.1, read on the forward strand.
ATTACACAATGATCAAATCTACTCTTATATTCAGAAATGATGGTGAGTATTGGAAGTTGCTGAGTTTCTTGATGAATTTTAGTGTTTTTTGATACACTGCATATGAACATCAAGATATTTTATACAATTTAGAAATCATATATTAACATAATACAATTAGGTCTTCCATTATCAGGATCTGTTGATGATGATAACGATCCAAGTTTAGCAGAACAAAAAAAGAAAGTCAAATTAATCATTTCAAGAATAACACCTAATTCTGAACCAAGAGCATCAATTGAAAGTGATAATTTTCAAATACATTATTTAATTAAAGATTCAATAATTTATTTTGTTATATGTGAAAAATCTTATCCAAGAAAATTAGCATTCTCTTACATTTCAGAAATTTCAAATGAATTTTCTCAATCTCATGGTTCTGATAGTTTAAGACCTGATACAAGACCTTATCAATATGTTTCATTTGATAATTATATGAAAAAAACTAAAAAAATTTATCAAGATCAAAGAGCTCAATCTAATTTAGATAAATTAAATAGTGATTTAGCTGATGTTAAAGCAGTTATGAGTAAAAATATTGAAGACTTATTATATCGTGGTGATTCATTAGATAAAATGTCTGAAGTTTCTTCATCAATTAGAATGGAATCTAAAAAATATAGAAAAGCTGCTCATAAAATAAATTTTGATTTATTAATACAACAATATGCTCCTATTGCTGGTGTTGGATTATTTATTGTATTTTTAATTTATTGGATCTTTATAAGAGGTTAGATATATAATGAAGGAAAAAGGAAAAATGAGCTAAAAAAAAACCACAAAAGGCTAGGTTGTTTATATATGAATGCCTTCGCACTAATAGAATAATAATGAAATGAATTGGAGAAGAATATTTAACGTTGTAGTCTACTTTTGGAAAGTTGTTGATGATTTTGAACCATCTGATCAGATCTGAAGAATTCGCGCATAGAACTAAAAAATCTTTATTGCTTCTCCATAATGAAATCTTTTTTTTTCTATGAAACCCCTTCTTTATCAATTCTTGTGATTCTTGTTAGATCAATTCAATTGAAATTCTTAATCATAGTCATATCATGTCATTAGATACTTTAATCCCAAAATTCCAATTCAAAAGAGTCTTGGTTTCAAACCCACAAACAAAATCAACAGCATTATTAGGTCAAATTGATTCAAAAGATGCAATTATAACTCTAGAAAAGACAAATTTTTTACTTGATGATGGAACTTCGACTGATAATATTCCATGTATAAATACTATAGAACAAATCGCAACAACAACACAAAATGACATTTATCATTGGGGGCTTTGTACTTTAAAACAAGATCTTGAAACTAATCCAACTTCAAAATTAAATTTAATTTGGCCTGCAACTGAAGTTCATATTAAGAAATATACTCAACAACAATATCATTTAATTGAAGAAACTCCTGAAGTTTATAACAACTATGTTGTTCCATATATTAAAACAATGACTGGTGATAGATTGAAATGGGTTGGAAATATCTTACATGAAGGTGCAGAAGCTGAAAAAATTGTTTATAATGATCTTGATAAAGAAAAAGGTTTTGTATTATTACCAGATATGAAATGGGATGGTTTAAGTCTTGATGCTTTATATCTAGTTGCAATTGTTTATCGTGAAGATATCAAATCACTTAGAGATTTAAATCCTTCACATAAAGAATGGTTACAAGATTTGAATTTAAAAATTAGAAAAGTTGTTGCATCAAGTTATAATGGACAAGTTTTACCAGATGAATTACGTTTATTCATTCATTATCAACCTTCATATTATCATTTCCATATTCATGTTGTTAATATTTTACATCCTGGATTAGGTGATGGTATTGCAGCTGGTAAAGCCATCTTGTTAGAAGATGTTATTGAACAATTAAATTATTTAGGTCCAAAAGGTTTCTCAAATAAAACTATTTCTTATGTTATTGGTGAAAATCATCCATTATGGGTTAATGGCTTGAAGAAAGTTCAATCTGATAGATTAAAAGAATTGGGATTACCAACCGAATTCCCAAAAGATGATATTGAAGAATTGAATGTCAAACAATGATTACAAATAACAATATATCTCATAACGAAAGCTTTTTAATGACCTTATAAATACAAAATTGTAGTATAAGTTCGGATAATTAATCGTTTGTATGAATCAAGAAAATCCGCGATATGTAATATTTGTTCCTTTTTCTTTGACATCACCATCATCGCACGAAAATTAAATTTTAGTGTGTACATTGACTGGATATTTTTGACTTGATCTTCACTTGATTTTAAATAACATTTATCACAATGACTATGGCTGAAAAGAGAAGAGTTGATCTTGGATTTGACGATGATTCTGATGAGAGTGGGTCTGAAGAAGTTTTAGTTCCTCGTAAGGTGCAAAAGAAGACAACACTCCCCAAATTCACTTTTAAAACGGACAAGATTCAATCAAACGATGTGGATGATATACGGCCCAGTTTAGGTGAAAGTCAGACTGTTGATGGTAATAAAATTGCTAGTGGAAGTGATGATGATGACTATATGAATATTCAAATACAAGAAGATGAAACTACAAGGCCTCAAAGCCTTCGGTCGAAAGAGGAACCTAGATTAAAACCACAATATGAGTTTGAGAAAATTGGTCAAGATCAAAAGGATAAGCTAAAACAAACTCCACATAATAATCAATCATTATTTGGCCAAATTATTGATGATGATCATCATGAGAAAGAACAAGAAAAAACAAGTGAAGATGAAGATGATTCACATTTTGATATTGATGTTATACGACCAATTTCAACACATGCTAAATCCTCTTCTAAAGGGTTATCAATAATGGAAAAAATGGGGTTCAAGATTGGTGATACATTAGGTATTGATAAAAAAAATAAAGACGCGCTATTAGAACCATTACAATTGGTAAATATAAAGGGGAGAGAAGGAATAAAAGAACATAAAGCTGATCCTAAAATTGAAGCTAAGATACCCAAAGATGGACTCACAGAAGAACAAACCAAACTTTTCAGAGAACGATTAATTGCTGAAGATGCCGAGGCTGTTAAAGAACGATTATTACACAAGATGCAAAAACTTTGTTGGCAATTAACTGGTGGTGCTGATATACCCAATATTGAAACTGTTAATCCATTAGATGTTAATGTTCTTTGGAGAGGCTATGTTAAATTTATACTGAAAATGAAAAGAGAAAGTAAAGAAAGGAATCAAATAACTGAGATACTAGATTCACCAAAGTCTGCCAATAATGATGATGAAATAAAATTGGATGAAATAGAGTCTAATGGATCCTCAAATGATCAAGAAAAGAAAAATGACAATGAGACCATATCAAGAGAAGAAGAAGATGAAGAGGATGATGATGAACTATTAATGTTTCAAGAACTTTCGTTAGATGCACAAATAGAGAAGCTATACATGTTTCTCAGAACAGATTTTGATTATTGTTATTACTGCGGAACAAGGTATATAAATCAAACCGATCTTTTCAGTCACTGTCCTGGTTTAACTCCCGAAGATCACCAATAAATTACTACAATTAGGAAGAAAATAATCTACATTTCATTCCTGAATATAAATGTACCTAATCTCATCGTAGAATCTAGAATCGGTTAGCAATTTCTAAAGCTTATATAGAGACTGCTTCTCATTGAAGTAAATTTAATGTATTAATATATATGAGATTTACACGCAGAAATTACCGATGAGATAATGTAATCGGTATGGTATAATCACGTTGAAAGAAGTTGCAATGATAGTGAAGACCATCGAAGACCAACTGGATGAGCAAAAAAACACCTAATTGTTTATCAAATAGTACAGACAACGTCACTTCCATTAATTGGCATGAATATAGGCAAATCAATACAACCTTTGAATTTTGCTTACGTCATGCTTACATAATCCACATTTCGCGAATTTTTTTGCCCTTCACTAACCCTATACACTTACGTGCACAATTCTACGCTAGATTTCGCGCTAGATCTTTAATAGCTCCCTCAGTAAACTCGCCACAACGTCCCTGAGAGCGGGTACACTTGCTCAAGTTTGTTCTCCTTCAAATGAGCCTATATGTTCTTCAACCGCTCATTTCGTTGTGGAGCTATTCCAAAAGTGCTAAAACACAGGTTTCAAAATGCATTTGAAAACCTGATCTCGAGTTTTTCCCTAAAATCTGATTACGTAAACCCCGTACAAAAATTAGGGTGGTACTTAACGAAAACGCGAATTCAACTTATACGTACAAAAAAATGTGGGAAATTGGAATTAAGTTTATCCATGTAATAACCGTCTTTGTGTCAACAACTTTGTGGAAGTCCAAGTGCTACTTTTAGAAATGCTTACTGTGGTTTTGTGGCTGATCACAGAAACTATATATCCTGTTTCCATTCATTCAAACCTTTAACATACCTTGACATTTTATCAAGCAGTAACTGGAACCAAAAATGAAAATGATCTAATTCCCATAATAATGATTATAGCATGAGATCTAGGTATGTATGAGAAACATTAAGAATTAAACAAAGCTGATAAAAGGAATTATTAACGGCACTTTTAGTTCTCACTTGTTTACTTTTTGAATCCACACAAACTGTTTTTAGTTTTTAGAGACTGCAAAGAAAGTCTATCTTGCATTTGGACAGGTTACAGGTTGTTATGATCATTGATGTGCTATAAGATACAGCAAAAACTGAAGAGATGCTAAACATTGGATGTTGCTCTTTGAGCCAATGAAGTTAAGGTCAAAACCACCACAAAGATAGACTAGATATCTAGAATTCACGGGATTTCTGGCTGAATTATATTCACCGATATGACCCTTTCCATATGCCCAAGATTAGAGTCCTGGTATATCAACCATATACCCATAATCCAGAACCATATCCAAAGTTTTTGAAGTTCAAATTTTAGGGTAAAATAACATTGATGGAAGTGTGCTTCCAGGGAACTTGGATTCATGGATTGAGCAATCTTCACGTTTTGGTATTCGCTGCTGTTATGGACGTTACTGATTTGAGGAAAAGAATTTACTCATATTACATTAAAATAAACAAGTCCAGAACCTTCAAATGAAACTTATAACGTTTTACATGATCCAGATTTCCATATATAAGAGGAATATCAAATCGGTTCAGGAGCTAATTGTTCTCAATACATGTGTTGTGGTCCAAGAATCAGCTAATGAAAATGCTTTGAAAACAGGTACAAAAGCAAGAACTCCAGTTGAAGATAAAGAACCTGAATTTATTTCACAATACTTGAAATCCAATCAAATCAAACAAGTTTATCAATTATAAGTTTTTTAAAACACAACAATGATTTAGAAGGTTATTTCCCAAGTAATCATTTGTTAAATGGTACTTTATCAAGTTCTACAACTGTATCAAATTCTTTGTTTCCATGTGAATATCACTTATTCAGTATATTTTACCATTTATCGCTGCTGTTTACTTCTTCTGTGTTTTTCAATAAACTTCAATTAGCGAGAATTTATTCCAGAAGATTATAGATGTTTTTCGATGGGGCATCAAGAATGACTGCTGAAGTTCAAAGTGATGAATTTTATGTATGATTAATGGTTATTGTTTATAATTTTAATTGCCGATAATTAAGGGTTTACTTATGGGTTAATATATATATTGTAATCTGGTATAATTTAGCAATGTAATTACACAATATTCATATACACGTCATATAACAGACAGTATAATTCAAATCGACAATGTATTCACTTTAATTTGGTGACTAGTGTACTATAGATGTCTATATGTTGGTTTTTTTATGATATCAAATTAAGTACTAATTTTAATTTGAATACAAAGCGATAAATTTTACGCTCTCGTGTCACTTTGTATAAGCTGATTTACCAATTGTTTTATCACAAATTACAATTAATAGATTATCCATGTTAGTTATATCGCAATTTAATACATTAACGTATAATATACGTCTAGTTAACTAATTTGATGACATAATCAATCAACTTTATATGAAAATAAGACTTGGGCTAACAAACTTTCTAACCTTTGATATCAACAACAAGAACAAACAACCAACAATTCAAAAGAGACGACCCTAATCAATCAATGTCCAAACCAATAAGTAATTTGTCTAGTGGACCTTCAAGTACAAATCTATATTCAAGAGTCGGAACACCTGAAATACCCAGCATAAAAGAAATTAGAGTTGCAAATTTACCAATATCTAAAAATTTAAATTCATTTGAAAAATCATTATCATCATTATTAACATCAATTTCAAAGTATGATCCACAAAGTTCAGATGCTGAAGATCTCTTGGGGATAGAACATGAACTAGAAAAATCCGTGGAAGATATCATATCTCATCAACAATCAGGTTTAAAAATTAATAGTCTTGAAACAAAATCTTCTAAAATTGATTCAAATTGTAAACAATTATTATTAGGTTTAAATGAATGTAGAAATCAATTAAAATCATTACCAAATTTGGAAGAAGTTCAACAAGAACAAAAATCAATGCAAAGAAACAAAATCCCAGCTGATGAATTATTACAATATGCAATGAAATTAGCAAAATTTACAACAGCACCACCAACTTTTGATAGTGCAGCAATTGGACCAAATAATTTTATATGGCCAGCTGAAGATTCCTTAAGAAGAGGTATGTTAGCAATTGCAAGTTTAAATGAAGCAGAATTGACTGGTAAATCACCTATTAAAACTCAAATCCAAGATGAATCAAAATTACAAGATGAAATTTTAAATGGTTCAAGTCCACAAAATGTTAGAAGAGGTTCATTTGGTGGGTCTTATGGAGGTGATGATAATGGTGGAGATGATGGTGTTATAGAGGAATTAGATTTATTTGATCCTGATGATGAATGATTATTAGGTGTGTTTTATAACATTATAATATGATTAATTATTATGCGATTATATTTACATTATACACGTAATTCATAATTTATTACAAGTTTGATAAAACAAGTCCTCGAGGACAGCCACAAATTGAATTGATGAATTGATATTCTCTATATGATTATTCTTTCTTTGATTGTTTTTCAAGCTCTTTTATTTTTTGACCACGATTTTTCAAATTATCAATATCTTTTGAAAATTCATTATAAGCATTTTTAATTGCAGCTTCTTCAGTTTCAAACCCATTATTATTTTGCCAATCTTTAACATCTTTTTTAAAATCTTCTAATTCTGATACAATTGTATTTAAATCTGTATTTTCAAAATCTGCTTCCGGAATACCTAAATGCATTTTTTCTGAAAATTCATAATCTTGTTTATCTTTAATTATATCTGTAATCTTTGATTCTGTTGGTTTTACTGGATGATATTTCTTAAAGAACCCAACAACTTGCTTTTTAAAAGGACCTTGGAATGCAAATAAAGTTAATCCAATACCAACATGACCATAAAAATAAACTGTCCTCCAATGTTGTAAAGATTTACCAAAATCTAAAATAACAAAAGGTTGAACTAAATAAGCTAAAGCCAATTGAGTAACAATATAACAAACAACATCATATGCTAATTTGGAACCTTTAGGTGTAATACCATCATTTTGTAAGAAAATTGGTCTAAAATTACGTCTATAAATTTTACCACATGTTTGTAATAAAGCACCAGTTGCAAAACTTAAATAATAACCAGGTCTTGTTCCATGCCAAAATGCAGAAGTTAAAAATGTGAATAAAGTACTTTTAAACCCAGGTTTTTTACCTTTTGATGCAACTCTAAAATAAACATAATTTTTTAACCATTTATTTGTATTTTGATTCCAAGCTTCTAATGCAACATGAATATTTTGTGAAGTTTCAAACCCATAAATATCAATATTTTGTACTCTATCCCATTTGATTGTCTTAGTTTCTTTATCATACCCATTATATCCAAGACCTGCTAAGATACATGATGCTTCTGATAAAGTCCAAGCTGCATAATATTTCAATCTATAAGTGAATGCTAAGACATAGACATAACCTAATTTGAACAAGATATTTTTTGAAGTAAACCATGGAGTGAATGTTGATTCAACTTGGAAATATTCACCACTTTTTTGCCATATTAATAACCAACCAATGGCTTGTAAAGAACGATAAAATGCAACTTTACCAGATTTTGGAATATTTCTTTTTCTCTTTTTACCAGGTTTTTTACTTTCTGGTAAATCTGTAAACATCTTGGAATTTAACCAATTTTCAAAATCAATATAATCAAATGAAGGACCCGTTAATAAAGATGGATAAAAAAATGCAAAACTTAAGAAATTTAATAATGAAGGTTGATGTCTCACGGCTTTTGCCCTTTGGAAACTTGATAATTCAGATTCTGGTTTTTTACCATCATGAACATTCCATGCATAACCTGTTAATTTCATACAAAGAACCATTTGAGCACCAGTAATATCAACTTTGGTACTATCATATTCATTAACAAATTGTAAATAAAAATGATTCATAGCTAAATGACCCATAACGAAAGCAAAATTAATAAATGGCATGAATTCTGATTTCAAATATTTTGTACATAAGAATGTGAACAATGAACTAATCAATAATGTACGAAATCCACTAAACAGTGACATGATCCCAAACAAATAAAACGCAGAAATTGAGATGATATAAGCATTCTTTAATGTGATGTTATTATCTGGTAATCTTTTCAAGATGGCATTGAGCGGGAAGGATCCAAACAAACAGATTGCCAACTTCAGCGTAGCCTCATCGAGCCCAATGGCCTCTGCCCATAAGTCTATCTGATGTGAAATGGGATTGATCATTTTAATACCCTTCAAAAACACCTTTTTGTTTACTAAAATTAAAAAAAATCGTTCAAAATTTATGAATTCATATCAAAAAAATCAAGACAAGTCGGAATTCATAAAATCTCGTATAGTGACGTAATTCATATTCCGACTCAGCCAACCATAAAAGCAATAAAATAAAGAAATAAATAATAATCAAAAAGATCTTTTGGCCACTTTGAACTTCTTTTGAACTTGTTTCAAAGAGGTTTATTGGTGATGAAGGGAATAATATCTAGTGGTCATAGAATATCAAGCTTTGCAGTACGAGGCCTAGGCCTAAGGCTATTCAGCTCCAGTTCCACAGCTTTGAAAAGACAACATAAGGCTACAGCAGTGGTATTTATGAATATGGGTGGTCCTTCCACAGTACCAGAAGTTTATGATTTCCTTTATAAATTATTTGCTGATGGTGATTTAATTGATCTTGGTGTTGGTAGATTACAAAGATTAGCTGCAAAATTCATTTCATATAGACGTACTCCAAAAATTGAAAAATATTATCAAGAAATTGGTGGTGGTTCACCAATTTTAAAATGGTCAAATTATCAAGCTCAAGAAACTTGTAAAATTTTGGATCAAACAAATCCAGAAACTGCTCCTCATAAACCTTATGTTGCATTCCGTTATGCTCATCCATATACTGAAGAAACTTTACAAAAATTACTAGATGATGGTATAACAAGAGCTATTGCATTTTCTCAATATCCACAATTTAGTTATTCAACTTCAGGTAGTTCAATTAATGAATTATGGAGACAAACTCAAAAATTAGATCCAAAAAGAACTATTGAATGGACTTCAATTGATAGATGGCCAGATCATCCAGGGTTAGTTAAGGCATTTGCATCAAATATTCGTTCAAAATTACAAGAATTCCCAGAATCTATAAGAGATAAAGTTAAAATTTTATTTTCTGCTCATTCTTTACCAATGGATGTTGTTAATAATGGTGATGCTTATCCTGCAGAAGTTGCTGCAACTTCATATGCTGTTATGAAGGAATTAAATTTTAGTAATCCTTATAGAGTTGTTTGGCAATCTCAAGTTGGTCCAAAACCTTGGTTAGGTGCTCAAACTGCGAAATTAGTTGAAAGAATTGAAGCTGATTCTGAAGGTGTTGTTCTTGTACCAATTGCTTTCACTTCAGATCATATTGAAACTTTACATGAAATTGATTTAGAATTAATTGGTGAATCTAAATTTAAAGATAAATTGAAAAGAGCTGAATCTTTAAATGGTAATGAAACTTTTATTAAAGGTTTAGCTGAAATTGTTGGTGATCATTTAAAATCTGGTGAATTACATTCAAAACAATTACCTTTTGATTGTGAATTGGGTGTTGGTAGAGATGTTTTCAAACATCCATCTGAAATGTTTGGTGATCATTACAAACCTGAATAAATTAATATTTATATAAAATAGAAACATCCGTATAATATTTATGAATTGAAAACACAAAAAAAAACTTATAATATGTATATAATATATAATTGTCATTAAAAAATCATCTTGTCATTAAGAAATAGAAAATATAAAACCCCCTTGAAATGAAAAATCATAAAATTTGTACAATGGCTATTCATTACTCATCATGTACGAGCTGCAACCATTTTATAACCATCTTCTAAAATTTGTGTAATTGTATCATTTTTAACTGGTAATGCACCTAAAACAAATGCAACATCATTCCATTGTTTTTCATTTTCAACTTTATTAATTCTTTGAACTAATTTATCACTTAATTGTTTTTGATGTCTTTCTTTTTCAATAAATGAAACTAAAAATTTAATTATACGTTTCATTGCATCTTTACTTAAATCTTCATCATTTGATAATCCACTGAAAATATCAATAAATCCATTATAAATTGCATTATCTTTAGTTGCTAATTCTGTAAAGAATAATTTACACATATCACTAATTCCTTGATCTTCATCTTCTAAACATTTAGCCATTTGTGATAATTGACCTTTAACTTTAACTTGACCTGCTAAAATTAAAAATGTAATTGTCATTAAACATGTACGTTTAACCATTAATTCATCATCATGTAAACGACGATATAAGAAATCTGTATTTTCATCAACCAAATTATTAAAACAAACAGCCATATCACCAAGACCTAAAACTGCATTTGAACGAATAATTGGATCAGTTGAACGTTCCATAATTGTAATTAATAAAGCTAAATTATCTTCACAATATTTTGATGAAACACACATTAATTTTTCCATACAAAGAACTGCAGATCTTTGTAAAATCTTATTATCATATTTAAGATTATTTGAACAAATTTCTTTAACTAATGGACCAAATTTAGCTAATAATGAATTTTCACCATATAAAATTTCCTTTTCTTTAATGAAGGCAACTGCATCTGCAAAATCATCTTCTGAAGTACCACCAATCATTTCTAATTCATTAGCATCTTCATCTTTTTTATCACCTTTATTTTTAGCAATTTCTGCTTCAATTTTCTTTTTTTTAAATTGACCTTCAAGAACTTCAAGATGAACAATAACTTTTATAGCAACATGACCAACTATAAATAATAATTGTGATAATGAAACAACTTGTGATTGACCTTCTATCAGTTTACCAAAAGTCATCTTGGTTTTTTGTTTTATTATTTCAGTAGTAACTTCTTCAGGTTTACTTGAAATATTGAAAATTGTATTTATAGCTTGTTCTGCAACACTAAAATATTCACTATTTGAATTATATTCAATTAAAAGTGAACCTAGTTTTTCAATAGCTTCTTTTTCTCTTGGTACTTTGGATAAAGTTATATTTTTATCATTTGGAACAACTCTATAAAGTGCAATACATGAATATTTAGCCAAGATTAAATCTTCTTTACCCTTTGGACCTAAACCAATAGTTAAAAGAGCATCAATACCTTTCATTGTAATTTCATTATCGGATAATGCAAGCATCCCCAAAACAATTATAGAACCACGACGTTGTTTTTTAGAAAAAGTTTGATTTTGGAAACTATAAATTTGCCATAGCACTTTAATAACAGTTTCATTAATTAATGAAGATTCATACATTAATCCTAATAATTTTTCTAATGAAGCTAATTCTGGAACAGTAGCTGAATAAGTTAATGAAATTAAATTTTTTGCAATTAAAGCAGCTTGTTCTAATTCTGAAGCATCTTCAGGTGCTAATAAAAATAAATTTTTATAACATTCAACCAAATGATTTGCAACATTCATACCTTCATCATTATTTGTTTTCATCCAAACAAGATGTAACATACGACGAATACCAGTTCCAACATTTTCAATAAAATAAGCATCAGCTAAAACGAAAAAATCCATAGTTTCAATAACTTCATTTTTATTTTTTGAATATAATAATTGTGAAGCAACTTCAACACCATGATGAATTAATTGAATGAATTCTATAGCATCTTCATAATATTTAATTGTTAATTTAATTTTAAAAATTGTATTTGTATCACTTTCTTTTTCAATTCTTGAAGCTGGTTCTTCTTCATCTTCTTCATCAGAATCATGTTCTAAGTTTCTTTCTACAACAGCTTCAGTTGTATCAGCAGGTTCCAGGGCCTTTAATTCCTTTTGAGCTTCTTGTAATCTTTTTTCCCAAACAGATAAAGTTAATTGAGTACCATGTAAAGCACCAAATGGATGTGTCAAGACAAGACGTGACATTAATTTAACGGCATTACGTCTAACTAATGAACTTTTATCTTCTAATGATCTAACAGAAATTTCCACAAATGTTTGACGATATTTAGTAAATTTAGCATCAATTTCACATAATTTTAAAATTGATTGAATAGCTTTAGTTCTAACATAAGGATTTTGATCTAAAAATCTTTCAATCAGTAAATCTAATAAACCTGAAGCTTGATTTCTATAACGTTCTAATTCATCTTCATCTTTACTTATTTCAATAATAATATTACCACAAGCTTCCACCACTGCACATCTTAAAGTATATGAACTATTATTCAATAATTGAGAAACCAGAGTCATTTGTTTTAATAAGATTCTTGGGATTAATTCTGAAACTTTAACAATAAATAAAGAGATTTGCTTTGGACCATTATTATCATTACTATTAAATTCTTTATTACTAACTTCTCTTAAAACATCTTCAGTTAATTGGAAATGATCATATTGATCATTTAAAATTTGTAATAATTCAGCCATCATTGCATTTAAATGACTAAAATAAGTTAAATTTTGTACTATAGCACTTTGAGCAGCTGAACCATGACCATGAAATTTAACAGCCATTGAAATAACTTTAAACATGTACATTTTAACACTTGTAACTTTAATTCTTGGTTCATTTTCCATCAGAATATAAATTGGTCTTGTAAATGAACTTATAAATAAATCTCTTTCAGGGGTAGTTGTAAATAATTTATTTAAATTTAATTTGAAAACAGCACATATAGAATTCATTATATTTTCTAATTGTGTACAATTATTTTTGAAAATTTCTAAAGCTTGATTTGTAACTTTTTTTGAATTATGATTTGAAGTTGGCATATTTTCAAGACTCAAATAACTTAATAAACAATGAGCAAAATAAGCATACATTTCCAAATATTGTTTATGTAATGGGAATAAATCAGTTTCACCATTATCTATTATATTTGATGAATTTTCGGCTTGATTATGAGTACTTGAAGTGACCAAATAGATGACTTGTTGTTGTTGTCTCTTGTTTAAAGAAGGATACGCGTGAACCAACTCTTCTAAACCTTCATAAGTTGACTGATCATTTATAGCTTCTGAACTAACAGCTAAAGCACCAGTGATTCTATCTAATAATTCCTCCGCGTCACCAACTTGAAATGAATCCTTAGCAGCTTCTTGGAATGAAGTCAACGATTCTGAAAGATTGAAATTCATGATATATACCTTCTCTGTACCTCTCTCTTTATCTCTCCTTGGTGTACAACTCCTTGGATCTCTTTGTACTTTTTAAAAATCTGTACTTTTTTTTGTTTATGTTTTTCAAAGAAAATCGAAATCAAAACAAAAATTTAAGTTGTTATGGTTACCCACCCATTTTAAAAGCTTTTTGTATTATGTCATCACTTATGTAATCAATATACACAAAAGTTAAATTAGCCGCTGAGTTTAAAATCAAATAAATAAGATTCAATTTCCCAAATTTTAATGAATTATTTAAATTTTCTATTAATCTATACGTTTATCTGAATATCTAATTTAATATAATTAGATAATATTCTGAGTTAATTCTTCATCTTATATCTCTTTTTCAAAAAGAATTTGATGTTTTCTTTAAATATCCTTTAGCCAGCTTAATTAGCTGATCCGTGATCATGCTGTTAATATAATTAAATTAAAGATTGAATAAGTCTTTATTAAACAGATGAATTCACTAGTTATTAAACAATTGTATGAAGGGGCTTTAAATAGTTCACTGAATACAATTTTAACATTTTAAAAATCAATTTTTGTAGTTTTCTAATTTAGCGCTGTGTAGATATATTACAAAGATACAATCAATTCATTAACTTCAAATTAGATTACTTATATTATATTAATAAAGATATGCAAAGAACAATTAAACACTAGCGCTAAAAAAATTTAAACAATTTCACGTTTTGAATCACCAATAGGTTCATTTTTATTATTCCAACTTGAAACATTTGTTAATTCACTTGTTCTTCTATCATCTTGATCATTTTGTTTACCTCTGTTTTTGTATTTAGTATAATATAAATTCAATCCTGATTCAATAATAAATGCAAATACTAAAACACCAAAAGCAACCCAAACAATTCTTAACCAACCTTGTCCAATTGAACCTTTAATACCATATTCATCCTGGTGATCATTTAAAGAATTAACAACTCTTCTCGCCACGATACTTGTAATTAAATTTGATATGAATAATGCTAAAACTGAAAGAAATTTGATAATATAAGTATATTTAACATCTAAAATATTGAAAATTACACTTAATCCAACCCAAACTGTTGACATTACCAAAAATGCAATTGCAGCTCCTGGAACACTATTTGAAACTATTGCACCTTTAGGTAAATTCAAATCAGATGGATCCTTGACCCATGAACCTTGAACATTTCTAATTGATTTAGCAATAAAATATTTAATATCAAAAGCTCTTCTAAAAATATCACATTCTTTAACTTCAAATGAATCTCTAGTTTCTTTACCAATACATTGAGAAAATAATCCATGTCTTTGAATTTTTTCTTCACTTTGCCAATTTGATTTAACAATTGAAGAATCTGTTGATATAACTTTATCCCAATTAATATTTGATATATCAATTTCCATCATATAAATATTTAAAAGTGGTTTTGAATCATTAGCACTACTTGCTAATGCAAAGATTAAAAGAACTAATGCTGCAAGCATTGGAATCAATGAAGATAATGATCCTGGGGTCTTGTTTTCTCTTTCAATGAAATTATACCACATGTTGACTATAATATTAACTTCTTGACCTATGAAAAAGAATATTAAACTTTATTAAATTCAGGGTCCTCTATGGTATTTATACACATTTGCTAAGACGCATAAGCCATAATATAGATCATGATTCACAATACAAATATTTCTTGTCATTTCCATAAATAACAATTGTACCTACAGTAGTACCATACCGTATTAACTATTCAAAACCGTTAATCAATAAAAATTTTCGAGATGTATAAAGGTAAATCACACAGATTTAAATGAACTTCCCGATTATATAAGCATGGTAATTTGCGGTTTCAATTTAATCTTGCGATTTGAAATAGAAATCTTTATGAATCTTATAGGCTGTTAAACGTTGACTAAGGTAATCGTTGAATTGAAATTTGAGATCATTTATGTATTGTAGATCTAACGTAAGAGTATATGTCTGTTGGTACACCGTACGTTGGTATACCTATTTTCAGAGATTAATAATCCCTTTTAATTCCGAAAGAGTATAAACTTTTATCAATTTTGTGTCATTCACATAAGACTATGAATAACCATTACATCACAATATAAAACAATAAACTATACTTTCTATATACACAAAAATAAATAATCATTAAACATTATAAGCAGGTGGATTTGGTGGAGCATTATATTGATTATAAACATTCCCATATCCAGTATTATGACCACCATTATTATCAAAAGCAGTTCGATCACTACCACCTTCATTAAATCCATCATTATCATGTCCATATCCAGTATTCTCCATCTTATTACGATCAACTTCTGGATTATAAGTTGGTTGTGAATCTTTTGAATGTCTTGCAACTCTTGGATCTCCATGATCAAATGCTACTGAAGCAATTAAAAATCCAAATGCAAACCAAACCATTGTTAAATATCTTGTACCTAAATCTGCTCCAATTCCATAATCACTATAATTATTATTAAATGAATTAGCCATTCTTTTAGCTAACACATGAACCATAATATTTGCAATAAATAAAAAGAAAATAGCTGCAATCTTGGGAACAAAATGGAATGGAACTTTTAATAATTGTGCTAATACACCAATCCCATTGAAAATACATGCAAATAAAGTTAAAAACAATATAGCATTTCTATTGATTCGGGAAATTTGTGCACCTTTTGGTAGTCTAATATCATCTTCTTTAAAGTTTGAACCACTTTCACCACCATCAACTAAATCCTTATAGATAACATATTTGCAACTCATTGAATGTTTATAGCCAACAGTATATCTATTCAATGCACTAAATTCAGCATTTTGATTTGGTACTCCTCTCATATTATTCCAATGATTTAATCTTCTTAATGATATTGAACCACCAAATCCATTTTCTGTATTTGAATTTGAATAACTTGATGGTAAGATATTATTCCATTTAGCATTTTTAAATTCTAATTCTGCAATATAAACATTCTTAATTGTATAAATCTTAGAACAAAGTCCTCCAATTGCACAACATAATAATATAAAAGTTGCCAATGACATTAATAATGACCATAATGAACCTGGTTGATTTCTTTCTCTACTGAAAATTTTATTTGGTGTCCACATATTTGAAATAAACCTAAACCATCTTATAGTGATAACTTGAAGAAACAAATTGAATTTGATTACTTTGTAAAAGTTTTTATATAACTTTTGAAGTTGCTGAAAAAAATTCGTTATGTGCGCACTAAATTTCATTTTGATATACATTATACATAAAGTGGAATCCCGATAAGCCTGAAATTTTATGGAGCAAATTAACAATTTATGATTAAGTGTGTTTTAGCTTAATTTATGTATGATGGGATATATTTCATTTGCTATATCATACCGTATTTATTTGTTACCTTATCGTACAGAGTTTTTGATTCAGTTTAAGATCTTTGTTTGATTAAGTGGAGACACTTTATTGTAACGTTTTCGGTGTTCGGTCTTGAAAATTTTCTTTTTTTTCTAAGATCATGCATATCAGTATCGTCTCAAAAGTTAAGTACCTACCAACTACCAACTACCAACTTGTTCCAACTTATAAGTTAATCATAATCATAAATTAATCACTAAACAATGTATATAGTTATTAGACATAAACTTCATTAAAAAAAAATCACCTGGATATTTAATTGTTGTTTGTTGTTTGTTGTATATGAAAGCACTAGTAGCTTATAAAAAATTGAATATTTAATAATAAGTATTAAGAATAACCAGTATTCTAAATGTTGATGTTGTTTCAAGTTTCAACCAGTTGAATTTGATGATTTACCATGTGTATTTGATACATTATTGTCTATCTGAAGACCCATGATTATCTGGTAATGTATTCCCTGTATGAAGTTGATCTTTATTAATTTCTTCATACCTTGGAGGAGCTTCACCTGTTTCAACATGAATTTCTTCTCTTCTTTGAATTCTTGTTCTATCAATATTTGTAGTTTCCACTGGTGGTAATATCATAGGTCTTGTAGGTCTTGTTGTTGATCTACCTCTTTCTAAGCCGCTTACTCTATCAAATAGTTGTGATGGTGTTGGACTTGGAGATCTTGGTCTTGATGATGAAATTGAAGTTTGATTTAATGGTCTTGTATTTGATCTACCCAATCTGTTTATCTTATCTTGCTGTTCTAATCTAGACATTTTATAATCTGGATTTTGGAACAAGAAGGAATTTCCAATAAATGTCATAGATAAACTGATAATTTGTAATGATAATGAAATCCAAATCATTGTATAAAAATTTCGATTACCCAACGAAGCTGAAATACCATATCTCCCATTAGTACTATTGAAACTTTTAGCAATTTTTCCAAATTTTACATTTGATAATGCACCAACAACAATCAAGCATGTAATATTGATCAATAATAATGGATAAATTATAACGCTAGGTTTTGCAACACTATATCCACCCGCTCCACAATAATAGAGAAACATTAAACCTGAAAATATTAATGAAACCCATAATAAAGCAAAAATTGTTGAATTATCAACTTTATTCATAGTAACACCATCTGGAAATAAAATTGAACTGATCTGTCTTTTTTGTCTAGGATAAATGAAAGCTTCCTTCAAGATCAAATCATATGGATCAAATCTATATGGTGGATCTTGTGAAGAACAATATAACCAATCTTTACTTCTTTCAGGATAATCAGTGGAACAATAACCCCAAAGCCCAATATAATAAACTCTATTCAAAAGTGATTCAGCATACAATGTACGATTTTCTGGTTGAATAATTCTTGAATAAACTATATCTTTGAAATCAACTTTTAATGAATAAATTGAACCTCTTGCTTTGTTTGATTGACCTGATATTGTAATAGCTATTAATATCAAACAAAGGAAACTGAATATTGCTGGTAAATAGATTGTGAATAAGACGTATCTCTTGAACATAAGATTGTTTCTGATTGATGAAATGAACACTCCTCATGAAGATTGTTTTGAAAAGTGTACATTTCCCAATGTTTATATACATATTTCAGTTTACCGCCTTGAACGTGTTATCAAACAATTTGACCGATATTAACAACTTTCTCATTTCCTATAACCGCTTTGAAATCATGACAACTTCAACACTTCAATACCTCACATAACCGAACAATCATACAACCTTAACCTTCTTTAACCATTAAAGTTGAACCGACGGTCATCGAAAGCCATTCATCAAGCAAAAGACCCACAAGATCTCTCATAGAATCTCATAAAACGTGGTAAATCTTTCACAAAATTATCGTAAACAGTTATCTTTTTAATGGTCATGAAGAACAAAAAATTATTATTTAATTTTTGAGATTGCATGGCTGACTTGAATCTGTAATTATCTCCGATTTGTTTAATTAACTACGTCATAATTAATATTGTTAAAAAGACCCTTATCAAAACGTTTTCCAATACGTGTAACCTGTTTGCTTAATTGACATATCCGACAATAGAAGGTCACTCAATAGAATGACTCGCGGCAAAGTGATTAGATTAATTTCTAAAGTATTGGTTAGATTATGAGACCGCTTATGTAAGGGTTGGTAAACCCTGTGAATTAGAAGCCGATTTAATTCAATAATATTGTATAGAGAACATAATAATAAAATACATCATAATTATAATTAAATGATGAATTTTTATCTAATACTAATATTGTATGATTTGAAGCAATTTTTTTTGATTTCTTTAAATTTCAAAAATATAGTTGATGTAATAAATTTTATTTCTACTTTACCACTAAATATTTTCAAATATACAAAACTTTTTTTCTCTCAAAACTACTCAAAACATACATCATTGTATAGCTAAAACCTGAAATATTCTTTATCCAATTAGAAAGAAGTATATTTATAATTAGTTTGTGTAAAAATCTACAAAATTGCGTAGCGCTTACATAAGCAGAGCTTGCATCTCCTAAAGATCTGCAAGTTTTCAAACAAACAAGAAAGCTCGCGTGGCGTAATGGCAACGCGTCTGACTTCTAATCAGAAGATTCTGGGTTCGACCCCCAGCGTGAGTGCGTTTCTTTTTTTGTGTCCCTGACCAATTTTCAATTTTTTTTAGTACATAAACTAGAGATTTTAACTGAAGTTGATTCTTCTTCAAATGATATTTTTATTTTTATATGTCCTTGATTTTATATCTTGATCTTGCTACAGGATAGTCCTATCATAATACTGTTCATAATCTATAGATTTAATTATATAATTAGCAAATGATCAACTTTTCCCAAAGAAGATTGGTCATCTTAATCAATCTTTTAATTTTGAATAACCTTTTGTTAAAACTTTTTCAACTCCCATTCTTTTTTTCTCTAAACTACTTAATAGATCTCTAACTGCAATTCCTGGTTCTTCTCTTGCTTCTCTAAACCTTATACCACCATCTGCAGTTGATTGTGAAGTTTTAGGAGCACCACCAGCATTTGAACCACCAGTCATCCAACTATATTTCTTCTTTTTACCAGTCATCATGGCAACTGTTGCATTTGTTGCTTTATGTTGAGTTTCTTCTGTACCTAGTTTTGATTGTTCATCTTGATCAATACCAAGATTTTTACGTTTTTGTATACGTTTATCTTCTAAATTCTTGGAATTAACAGCCAGTTCTCTAAGAGCTTTTGATAATTCACTTCTTTTACGTTGTTTTATTGATCTTCTTCTATGTCTTGATATTATAACTGCATTTGTTATTATATTTTTCATCCAATCTTCACATGCATTTGTCATTAATTCAGTAATTTGTGATTCATTATCAAAATTTTGTTTTATACCATTTGCATTTGCAACTTTAGCCATAAATGCAGCAACTTGTCTTGGATCCAAGAATGGAGTATTTATTATAATTGGTTGTTGTGGAACATTTGATAATTCTTGATTATTTTGAACAGTTGTTGAGTTTAATAATGCTTCTTCAGCTTTTAAATCAACACCTGCAGATAATAATGCATCTGATAATTTATCTGGATCTGCTGGTGCTGTAGGTTTAGTTATTTCTGTTTCATCATTATCTGTTGGTTTTTGTGCTGCTGTGTTATTAGGTACGATACCTGTTGGTAAAGCTGTTGTATTTGTATTTGTATTTGTATTTGTATTTGTATTTGTATTTGTATTTGTATTTGTATTTGTATTTGTTTGAGGAAGGGTTAAATTTGAATTTGGACCCGGTGTTGGACCTGGTGTATTTATTGTAGATTGAGGTTGCTGCTGTTGTTGTGTTTTAATTGTATTATTTGTTGTATTTGGACTATCAGCTGGTAATTCAGGTAATTCAAGATTAAACTGACCTGGTGTATTAAGAGCAGAAGATGAAGCAGAAGGTAAACCTGAAGGTAGTGCTGAATGTTGTTGTGATTGTGATTGTGATTGTGATGATGTAGTTGGAACCAATGGGATATCCACTTTCAAGGGTGAAGATGATGAATTTTCAGGTTTTGGTGTTCCTTGAGTCTTTGGAAGTTCTAAATCGTTGACATCAAAAGAGTCAGCACCCACACTACTGAACTCATTCGCTAGCTTCGGTCTTTTGGCATCTGTTGATTCTGTTTCACTGAGATTTCTTTTCTGTGGTGATGAAGTTGAAGGTTGTGAAGTTGGTGTTTCACTCATCTTGTTTATTATCTATTATCTCTTTCTTAAAAGGGGCGTCAAATGTACTAAATCTTGTGCAAAAACAACGAGAAAACAACGTGTGTGTAGCTTATAATGACGAAAGTCCACCTGTATCAATTATTTCACCCTATTATTGAACTAAAAACCAGTTTTAAATCAAACCAATTCCTTGTTAATTGCCCATACAATTTTGTTCACTTTCTCATAGTTTTTTTGTTTTCTTTATTGATTGTTTTGAAATCAGCGCGAATTTTGTGGAAATTCAAACTGAGGGTAATCTCATCGGGAAAAAAAAATTATATACTATAGAAAAGAATTATATAGTGTCAAAAGTTACAAAGATTTGGATAACCAAAGGGTAAAATACTCATCATAGACTCATAGGGGAGTTAATAGATACAAGGGAAACACACAATGTCCAACAGACCAAAACCATTAGTTTTCGAAGGTGCTAAAAACTTTCGTCTACGATTAATTTTATCTACATTATCAGGTAAACCTATTAAAATCACTAAAATACGTCCAGATGATCAACATGTTGGTATAAGAGATGAAGAAGCATCCTTTTTAAGATTATTATCCCGTGTGACTAACGGTGCTCATATCCAAGTTGGTCAAACTGGTACTTCTGTTATTTATTATCCAGGTATAATTACAGGTGGTGAACGTATTCATCCATGTGCAACAACTTCATCAAAACCAGTTGGTTATTATTTAGAACCATTATTATATATTGCACCTTTCTCCAAAGAAAAATTTTCAATAAAATTACAAGGTATAACTGCATCAAAAGAAGATGCTGGTGTTGAAGCTATAAGATTAGGATTATTACCAATTATGGAAAAATTTGGTATTAGAGATCCTTCATTACATATATTGAAAAGAGGTTCACCTCCAAATGGTGGTGGTGAAGTACATTTCCTAGTGGATAGTACTGCATTACAACCACTAACGATGCATGCTATTGATATTCCAAAAATTTCAGCTATAAGAGGTGTTGCATATTGTACAAGAGTTTCTCCATCAATAGTAAATAGAATGATTGATGCTGCAAGAAATGTCTTAAGACCTATTGGTGTTGAAGTTGATATAACTGCTGATGTTTGGAGAGGTGAAAATGCAGGTAAAAGTCCAGGTTTTGGTTTAACTTTAGTTGCTGAAAGTAAAAAAGGTTGGAATTTTTTCGCTGAAGATATTGGTGGTGCAGGTGAAGTACCTGAAGATATTGGTACAAAAGTTGCATATGAATTAATTGAAGAAATTTCTAAAGCTGGTGTTGTTGGTAGATCTCAATTATCTTTAGCTCTTGTATATATGGTTTTAGGTAAAGAAGATATTGGAAGATTAAGAATTAATAAAGAACAAATTGATGAAGATTTAATTTATTTATTAAGAGATATTAAAACTATATTTGGTACTGAAATTTATTTAAAAGAAGTTGATGATGATGATTCAGGTGATTTTATTGCTACAGTTAAAGGTACAAATTTCTTGAATCCAAATAAAAAGATGTGAATATAGAATAATAACTAATATAGACAAAATTATTATCAATCCACTCTTGTTATTGGCATATCTTGTAAACTATTTGCTAATTGACTCCAATTATTTGAATGTAATTCACTATATTTAACTTTATCAGCAACCCAATCTTGGAAAATTTTGGTAATTTGATATTGAGTTTCTTGGAAAAGTACATATTCTGATAATATAGTTTCTTTAATCAACCAATCTCTATTTGTTTGAAATTCAATTTCTAATTTATCTTTACGAATTGAATCTCTATATCTTTCCACTTCATTACCTCTTACATCTGGTTTCCCATTCAATTCATTTAATTTTGATTGAGTAAATTCAACTTTTCTTGATAATTGAATAATTTGATTCCCACCTAATCTTTCATATCTTTCAAATAATGCCCCTATAGAATTTAAATGATCACTAAAACTTTTGAAATCTTCCACTATACCAATTTCAACATTTTGAGATTCATCATTTAATAAATTTTTTGAATTATCAAGATGTTTCCCTACGACTCTAAGATGTTCATTAATTGAATTTATATCAGAATTTTCAATTGAATAAATTGCCGGTGTGGAAATTTTAAAATCATCCAATACTCTTTGGAATCTTTCATTATCTAATGCAATTTGTTGTGATCTTTTTTCAAATCTTTCAACAAGTATTGATAATTTACTCCAATTTTCATAACAATTTTTAATTTCTTCACGAGCTTCAGTCCAAAGTTTTGCAATTGACAAATCCCAAAGATCTAAGAATTTTTGTGAAATTTTAACATCTTTATATTCTTCTGTTGTATCATAACTTGCATGTTTCCTCCAACTCGATAAATCTGTTGGAACTGTTAAAAACATTAATACTAATGATTCTGTTTTCAAAATTGGATGTTTTATAATTTGATTTATAAATCTTGAAAGTCCTCTTCTTCTTCTTTCAAGGAATTGAGGATCAGAATTCGATGCTAATTTTTTTGGAGGTAATTCTGGAATTAATCTAAATGGATATTTTTTCAATAATATTTCTGATAACCAAACAAAATCACTATAACGTCTTATAACTTTCCTATCATTTGATGCATCAGTATCAGGTAATGGAACAAGATGTGCCACTAAGTAATTTGTATGTTTAAATAATAAACCTTCCTTTTCTGGGATTTCAGAGATTGTAATTATATCTCTTGCTAATGGATCAAATGTTTTCCTAATTGCATTACACCAACTGAAAAAATCAACATTTGAATCTTTAGATCTTAAACCATGATTTTCACTATTCCCAGTTAATGTATTAACATTAAGAGGTTCTGCTAATATATCATTATTTCCATCATCCCAAATACTCTTGTGTAAATTATTTTCAGAATCTTCTAAATTATTTGAATCAAGGGGGTTTATACTTGATACAATTCTAGTATCTTCGAAAACTGCACGACCTGTATGAATTGAAGAGCCACCACTTCCTAATCCATTCAGTGGATCATCAATTTCATCATCATTATTATCATCATTGTCATTATTATTATTATTTGTAAATGCATCATCATTATTATTACTTGGAATGTCATTATCATCTTCTGTAGACCAGGTGTTTTTAGCTGTCGGTAGACTCCAAGGATCTGTACCTTCGTTACCAAACAAATCACCACTCATTGTTATTGATCTTTTTCTATTATAACTTTCAAAACTCAATTGAATTCGTATATATAGATTTCAGTTTTTTGAGTACAACGTATATTTTTGTTTTCATAATGGCTATAAAAACGAATTTTGGTTGCAGCGTTTAAATTGAACCGTGCTGAAAATGACAGATTTTTAGATGGGCCAAATCTTTAAATTATTACTGAAGCCGTTGATTTTGTATTTATTACTTTGTATTTAAATGCATATACTAATGATCTATATTATAGGTCTATATCAATCTATGTTGATCTATGTGACGATATTTACAGTGTACTTTTCTGTGTTTTTTTCAACAAAAACTCTTGTCTTTTAAGCTCAGCAGCTCTTCTATCAAATGCTTTTATAACTAATTCACTAACACTTTCAGCAAAAATTGAACTAACTTTATTATACAAAGGACTCTTAAAATTAAATCTTAGTGTTAATTCCATATCACATGAATTTTTCCGATCATTTGAAGTTATTGTCCATTTTGTATATAATTTTTCAAATAATGAATGAGTTATAGATTCTGCAATTACTATTTTTTTGGGTTCACATTTTAAATTACAAACAAATTCTTCATCAAATTTATTCCATCCTACTCTTAAACCTGCTTCTGATGGTTCTCCTTGTTGATCTTTTTTATTTATGAATGAACGGGTACAATATGGTACGAAATTTGAATATTGGGATACATCTGATACAACATCATAAAATAATTCTGGAGAGTGGCTGGGAACTCTGTTAGTAATAGGAAATAATCTTATGATAAAATGATTAACTCACTTTAATTTCTTCTTTACAATAAATTCTTGTTCACCACTTGAATTTCCTAAACTTTTCAAAAGATTAAATTTATTACTTGAAGAAGTATGAAATGATCTTAGAGCTCTAGTAGTTGTATGTGATCTCCTTATAAGCAACATTTGTATGAGAAAGCCGATGGAATGATAATCAAAAACACAGAATCACTCCTTTAACCTTATAACAACCACTTTTATTCGTTTCACACCTTTTAAATTTGAATTTGATCGTTTAATTGAAATCTCGAGGAAATTTGGGAAGTTGTTGTCTGAACCAAGTTTACATTTAATACTCGTACAAAGATTTTGAACATCAAATCAAATAAACATCAAGAAAATACATAAGTAATACTATAAAGACAATATGTCATTTGATATCAATTGGGATAAATTGAATGAAGACAACACAATAAATGAATCCATAAGAGATTTCCTAAACGATCAAGTTCAAGGTTTAGAATTACCAGATTATTTGATGAATATAAAAGTTTCAAAATTTTCATTAGGTACTATAGCACCAGAGATAACAATAAGGCATATTGGAGATCCTTTTAATGATTTTTATGATGAAGATTCTAATGGTGATGATATAGAAGGTTCAGAAAGACATGGAAGTGTTAATGGTTCTGAAATTCAATCACAGAATAATAATAAGAAATTAGAAATTGATAAACGTCATTTTAAAAAATCTATAGATCAAAGTTCAAATATCTCACCAAATCAAAGTATTAAAGATATTGATGATGAAAAGGAAAAAGAAGATCAAAATTCATTACATTCAGTTCATACAAATAAAGAAGAAGTTCCAAGTGAAAGTTTAAAAAATGAAGATGTATCAAATGATATTCAATTTATAGTAGAAATTGATTATAAAGGTGATATAACAATTGAGATTCAAGTTGATTTATTATTAAATTACCCATCACCTGGATTCATAACCTTACCAGTCACATTAAGAATAGTAGATTTAGGTATTCATTCATTAGCCGTGTTGGCACATGTTAATAAAATTGTTTATCTAAGTTTTCTTTGTGATATTAATGATGAAATTTTTGATGATATTATTAAAAATCCAAATTTATCCAAGAATTCAAATAGAAATAGAATTGATATTATAAGAAATTTAAGAATTGAAAGTGAAATTGGTGATACAAAAGGTGAAGGATCTGTATTGAAAAATGTTGGTAAAGTGGAAAGATTTTTAACAGATATGATTAGATCATTATTAAGAGATGAATTAGCATGGCCTGGATGGATAAGTTTTGATTTTAATGAAAGTGATGATGAGGAAGGGGATGATGATGAAGATGATGAAGGTATATAGAGATAAATAAACGGTGCAATGGAGGGGCTTATGAAGGGTAGAAACCAGTACATACGTGTTTCAAATGCTTTAGTATGTAAGTCTTTAACGGGTGTTTTTATGACACCTTACTTGAATACGCGTTCCGGAAAAACTGAAGTGTATAACTGAAAACACTAAACTTGAGTGAATCATTAACAAATCATGAAGATACTAGAAACCGTTATGTAGTATGTATTTAGTACATATGTAGAACATTGGGGGAGTAATGAATCATTGTAATCACTAAGTATATTAAAGTGACTATCTCTGGATCTCAGCACTTAGCACAAAAAAAATAAGAATAACACAGAATAACACAGTTTAAAGTATGATAACTATCATGTCTAAATTACTTTAAAACTTCACCGAAACCGGTCTTTTAACGTTCTTGAATTAACGCATATTAAAATTTTTATCTAAAAGATCTATCAAAGTTTATGCGTTCGGTATCAAATTAAGGTGACATTTATAGTATGGATAATCGGACAAATATAAATCTGATTTTGATATATAAAAGATGAAAGATCCTTTTCATTCTTGGTGATTCAATAATTATATAAATAACTTTATCAAATAAGTTATATTACTTAGTTGTGTTCTAGTGTTCTAATTCTAGACCATTTCCCCAATATTTAAGTGTCTTTTACTCGGAATTACAAAAAATTGAATATAGAAATTGCTTTACTAGTGAAATTTCAATTAAGCAGGTAAAATACTGGTATAGATTCATTAAAGAAAGGTAGATATCAGTTCACATATTCCTTCACAATGCTACGTCTTCAGAGACCATTAATATCTTCATTCACCATATTCCAAAGCACAAGATTATTCCATACATCATACCCTAAACAAAATCCACAAGCTGGTAATTATAATACAGAATTAAAAGAAATCCCAAAACATTATAATCATTATCAAGTACTTGGTATATCACAATCATCAACCTCGAAAGATATTAAACATGCATTTAGGAAATTATCCAAAAAATTCCATCCAGATATGAATCAAAAAGTATCACCCAAAAGGAAAAAACTAATAACAAATAATTATTTAAAAATTGTTGAATCTTATGAAATTTTATCAAATAATGAAAGAAAATCCAAGTATGATTTAAATTTAAAATCAAATGATCCATTTAGGTCAAGATCTAATCAACAACGTGATTTTTCAGGTAATGTTTATTATCAAAAATCTTATAGTCCAGGTGGTATAAATCGTACAAGAAGTTCAATTCATTATGGTCCAGGGTATCAAAAATGTCAATCAACTTATTCTAATTTTGATAAAAATTCATCACCAACAGGTTTAAATCATGATGTACCACATTTTGATTATGATTCTCATTTAAAAGGAAACCTATCATTTGAAAGAAGGATGATTAATAAAAGAATTGAGAAGTTATATCATAAGAAGGCAGAAGAAGATCAATTGATGTATAAGAAACATCATGGGACCAGTGTACATAATGAAATTCAAGATTTATTAAATCTAGAACGTTCTGGGACTCATAAAAGAATGAAAAATAATGATAATACTAATGCAAGAACAATGTTATTAGTTAGTACGATTGGGATAATTGCAATTGGTGGGTTGTTTCTACATTAAGCGGAAACAAAAATTGGTATATGGGTTAGGTTTATAATATAGAGAAGTTTAAATATTCATAATTTTAATGATTACGATGCATATGAATTCGTATTTTGTAGATCAAAGACATGTATAAATATTTCATAAAGGAATAATATATTGTAAAAATGGTATGTATATGTTAAACTTAAACCAAAAGTATGAATAAAGAATAAAAAAATGAAATCATAAAATCATGGTGGATATATAAAATAAATGTGTTTAATTGTGTTTAATTGTTAAATAAATAAAAAAAACTTTATGGTTTAATGTTTTTCCTTTTTTGGTTTTAATAACCACCAACCACCAATAGCAGCTAAAACACCAGCAAATATAGTTTTATCATTGCCAGAAATATTACCTTCTTGATATTCATAAGGTTTTTCAGGTTCTAATCCATTATAAATATCATTAACATCAGTTTTTAAAGCTTTTGAATTTTGTTCATCAATTTTATTTATTGAATCAGATTCAAATATAGTTGTTGATGAACCATCTGCCTTAGAGACAATTTTAGAATTTGGATTTTGAATTGATGATTGATTTAATTGTTTTTCTAATTCTGTTACTGGTGTTTGTGAAGCTTTTGTTGATAATGATGGGATTTTAACAATATAATCATCTGAAACTAATTTTGGTGGTGAAATATCAACTGGTTTAATATAATCAATTGTGGAATTATCACCTTTTGCTTGTGGTTTAGAAGTTGTTGTGAATTGTTTCTTTGTTGATGATGTTGGTAATTTTGGTAATGGTTTTAAATTTAAATTTTTTGATTTTTTGGAAGAAGTTGATATTGAATTTATTTGATTTGATTGGAAAGTTTTTTCATAAGTTGAAATTCTTGAAACTAATTCAGCCTTCTTACCACTAATTTTTAAACCACGTTTACGACATTCTACTTTCAATGAATTTAAACTCATTACAGAAAATTCAGAATTTTTATTTGAAAATAATGGAGTTGAATTTGTTTTAGAACTTTGATGAACAGATCTTGAAAAAGTTTGATATTTATTTGAGATATTCATTTCATTATTTGGAATATTTGGAACAACTAAATTATATTTTGATGATATAGTGTGAAAATTTTTAGATTGTTGTTTAATATCTTTTTGAATTGTTGATTCTAAAGTTCTAAGGGTTGGTAATGATCTAACACTTCTCAACATGATGGATTGTATTATAGATTGTATTATAGCAGTGTAATAGCCTAGTCTTGATGCCTTTTAGCTTAGTTTGAACGTTTGAAGCAAGTTTCTGTTGTTTTGGTTGTTTACTTGTTTATTTTGATGTTTTTTGATTTTGTATTTTTTTCCCTGGAGATGAACAGATCAAATACAAAGTAAAATAAAATGATTTCTGATTAAACAATTATTGTGTCAACTTAGAATAGGAAATTCTTAGTCTTAAATAATGATTTATGAAATGAATTTGTATATCCCCTTTTAAATCTTTTCAGGCTGTGAAGAAAGCAACTTTTAATTGAATTTCTCCAGTTTTTGCAGTTTCTCCCTATACAAATTAAAATCTCAGTTGTTTACTTTTGCCCGTATTCGCCAAAAAGGAAGGATTATATAATACTTGCACCACTGATTACATAAACTACAATAATTAATTAACTATTTACAGATATTTATTTGATTTAAATTAAGGTAATAAATATGAATATATTAATGTGTGTTTTATTCTTTTGTTTTATTGTTGTTATTGTTGTTCTATTGTTCAATATTGACGAGATGCTTCTTGACATGCTTTTAATTGTTGTAAATAGAAATCACAAATTTGCATATTACCATCGTTATCACCTAAACATCTAGTGAAATTTCTAGCATCAACATCACAAACACCACCTTGTTGTTGAGTTTGATATTGACTTTGAGCTGGAGCTGGAGGAGCAGCTTGTTGTTGTTCTTGAGGAGCTGATGAAGAACCACCACCAAACATACTAGTGATACCAGCACCTAATGTATGACCAATTGTAGAACCAACTGCAACACCGGCAGCTGTTGAAGCCATTTGACCAAAAAGACCTGGTTGTTGAGGTTGAGCTTGAGGTTGTGAATAAGCATTTGGTTGTTGATGTTGTGGAGCATGAGCTGGTGGAGCAGCAGTATGAGCTGATCTGGATTGAGTTGGTGCTTGACGTTGCACTGTTGGACGAGATCCTCCTCTTTGTCTAGGCATTGTGTGTTATCTTAGTTGATATTTAGTTGATTTGATTGTTGATGATTACTTTTTAATGCTTTTCAAGTGGCGGATTAAATCCTTTTAAATAAAAATTTATTGACATCCGGGTAAAAAAAGTGCAGCCGGCTCCCACGCGGTGAGTCAGGAAATCTTAATTGATTTTAGGCAGAGCTCAGCCTAGAATAAATTCACTCTAGAAGGAGATCTCAGTGGCAAAATTTAAAAACATTAAGCCTAGAGATCTTTCTAGAAGGAGTTAGAATTTCCCCAGATATCCGTTAAAACCATAAATTAGATTTTATACCCACATATATGAAGGATTGATCCATTTAGATCAGATTTATGAAATCATGACTTATCATGAATCATGATTATGTTTAAAGCTAGGTTATATATATACTACAAGAGATAATATTATAAATAAAAATTGTATTATTATTGTTCTCTATTTAAAAACGTCATCTGTAAAAAGATAATATATTATAATTCAATATCTGCTTCATGAAAGTATCAAAAACTCCAGATGTTTTGAATTTATAATAAAAATTAATAAAAGAAAAAAGAATTGAAAAATTGTAATTAATCATAATATAAAAAAACTCAAACTTGGGATATTAAAAACTAAACGTCAACAGCTTGTATACAAATTGTTTCTTTGTTTGTTTTTGAACTTTTATAGTGAAGGGGTAGTTAATCATGAAAATTTAAACAATTTATTTGAAACTGATTGAATATTATGTTTTTCTGTTGAATCATTTGGTAAAATTGATGATTCTGTTAAATCTTCATCTGTATCTTCATGAGGAATAACACCTAATTTTTCAGCTTCTGATCTTGTAAATGTATGATATATATCATATTCATCAATTTCTCCAATTCCTGGTGGTGGTGCAAAATAATTTATAATAACATGAACTATAAATGCAATTGCATAACCAACAATAAATGAAATATAAAAAATCTTAATTGCTCCTGTTGGAACTTTACCTTCTAATGCAGGATTTACAGATGGGAATCCAACAATACCTGGAACAAATCCACAAATCCATGAAACATAAGCTCTCCAATTAAAACCATGCCAAAACCAATAAATTGAATCCTTTTCAGCTCTATATAAATCACTTAATTTTAATTTTTGCTTTCTAACAAAATAATAATCTGCAGTGAAAACACCAATCATTGGTCCAAAGAAACAACCATATGAACCTAAAACATTAGTGAAAACTGATGCTTTAGCAATAATTTGCCATGGTTGAATAACAATTGAAATAATCATAATAATATAAGCACCTCTTCTAATATTAATCCATTTTGGTGCAATTGCAACAAGATCAATACCACCAGAAACACCATTATCAATAACATTTAAACCTAAAGTTGCAATGAAGAATCCCAAAGATGCAAAAAATGCTGCACAACGTGATCTTGCATTATAATGACCTAACCATTGTTCAATAATATTTGGTGGATTCCATAAACCTAATTCTGCAACATCACCATAAGTTTTAGCAGAAGCAGAAGTACCTAAAACACCAAATAATGGAACTATAGTACCCAAGATTAAAATTGCAAATGCTTGACCCCAAATTTGTTTACCTGGTTTTCTTGCAAATCTTGAAAAATCTGGTTGATTTGCTAAACCAACTGCAAATGCATTAATAACAACATTAATACCATGCATAAAACTCATACCTAATTCAGCACCTGGTTTAGCAGTTGATGAAGAATGTAATAAATCACCACCTCCATGAGCTTGAACCATTGCACCAATTGCAACACCAAAAATTGTAAAGAATGAAATAATAGTGAAAAACTTAAATGGTTTATTTAATTTTTCTGGTTTAATATATAAAAATGGAATTGAGACAACATGGAAAATAACAAATCCTGTAAATTGTTTTGTTGTCATTGGTAAACTATCAGGGAAATGATTTGGTAATCTATTAAAAGTTGGAAAAATTGATGATAATAAAGTTGAAATTAATTGAGCACAAGTAAATGATTGAACTGAATACCAAACACAACATAAAACAATTCTTTGAATTAAAGCTAAAAATGAACCCAACATACCAAATGTATATCTACCATAAACTGGATAACCAACATGCCAAACTGCACCACCCCAACCATGAGATAAAGCAATACCAAAGATTAAAAATTTAGCTAAAATAATACAAATCATAGATTGCCATACATTTAAACCTAATGCTAATAATGATGAACATGATTGCCATGAAGTTATACTTAAAGACATTAAATTCCAAAAACCTAAGAAATCAACATGACCCCAAGTTCTTCTACTTGGTGGTAAACAAATAACATCTGGAGATTTCCAATTATCAGTCTTTACTGTATCTGAATCTTTAATCTTTATTTTATTAACGATTCCTCTAAAGGTAACCATTTTGAATCAAAGTGTTTTATGCTATTGCACTAGATTCTTTTTATGTCCCACACTTTATTTTGAGGTACCCTTTTCTTATTTTGAAGTAAGTTTATAATATTATAATAATATAAATATCCTTTAACCTTTCAACTTTGAAATTTATTTTATATTTTTAATTTGCCCACAGACGTTGTCAAAAATAAATTTGATTGTTTTGATGGGTGAACTTTTTCTTATAAATATGTATAAAGTGTTAAAAAAACTTCAAAAATAATCTCGATTTTGAAATATCAGATCTTAAGATTCTTGACTTCAGAATAACAAAAAAAAGGGAAAGATCTTTGATTTTATAATAGATTTTAAAAGTTGTTGAAAGAGGTACTAATTGGAAAAAGTTTATACCCAAATTTACAAAATAAAGTGATTTTTGAAAAGTTCATAGACCCTTTGCAGGTTTAAATCTAAGGACTTTTCTAAAGAAGTTGTGTAATTTTCAACTGTCAAATTCTTATTTTTTTAGTGAGACTAGGACCAAATTTGGGAATTTAATTAAAGATTTGCAGCTTTTAGAGATTTGATTGGACAATGTTTGTGAATTCGCCTCCAGATTCTGATGGCCCATGGGCAGCCCACGCGAAAATCAAACGAACGTCGAACGTCGAACGAAGAGCAGTTTGATACGGTAGGCGGTAGGCTGGCCGGCTGCCTGTCAGTTAGGCAGCTTACGTACTTGCAACCAGTGAACAAGTTTACGAAAGATACACGCCTTAGTCTTTAAACTTGTCTTGTTTATAATCAACACAATTAATTGGAGCGTTATTAAACCGTTAAGATAGATCTATATAATTAATTCCTTTGTGTACAATTCTGTTCAAGTTTTCTATTATTCTAAAATATACTAGAATGTCTCTTTATTGTTGCTATATAAAAGTCTATCAGTTGATTCCTGTCAAATTATAATAGCTTTGAACAATGCACGCAACACCTTCAGCTTATAAAAATTCTGTGGAATCCATTGGAGTCCATTAAGGCATACCTGAATATGTGCAACCACGAGTAAGAGAAGAATGTACTCTTGTACTATGTTCTTACTTTCAAAACGTGTAATACTTAAATGATCATACTGATATGATCTAGTATTTTCTACCTAGCTCTATCTAGCTATGATATTATATAGACAGTCAATGTTAATCTGGATACAAATTAGCTTTATAATCCTATATGAAATTTTGTATACTGACCACGACAATTTAGTCCCACTTGACTCTTGAGAATTTGAGGTTTGATCATGAATTATTTTGCAAGTACAATTGTACTTACCTTTGTCCCTTATAATCCTCAATGTTACTCAGGCTGAAAAAACATTTCACTACCTGTTAGAGATAAAACCTTAAATAGCCATTACACAAATTGGAAGTTATCCGTTAAAATTGATACTACAACTTCTTATGATTTGAGTTAAATTTAACAATAGACTTCATGAGCGCCTGTGATCATTTTATGGATCATATATTGGTTGTCCATTTCTCAACAGCT
The DNA here is from genome assembly GCF_000313485.1 of Hansenula ciferrii. NCBI lineage: Eukaryota > Fungi > Ascomycota > Saccharomycetes > Phaffomycetales > Wickerhamomycetaceae > Hansenula > Hansenula ciferrii. The sequence goes on from NW_011887710.1 coordinate 73,424, forward strand.
TGTTAATATGGGGTTTATAATAGGGTATCACTTAATGGTGGCTCGTGAGTTCCAAATTGATTTGTTTGATTTTATTCAAAAGATAGCTAAAACCTATACTCTATATTTACCCATGACTTGTTCTTATAATACATACCATCACTTCAACCCATTTATATATCTGAATTACCAGCTTCATCAACAGTTAAGGACTTCGACTTTAAAGTCTTCTTCTCATCGAAAAAGCTAGACCAAGGATGTCAATTTTCAAATGACACGTCTGAATTCATTGGCCCACATCATGCATTCATGATATTTGCATACAATTATACGTAAATTTTAAAAGCTTTTATAACCGATTTGAACAATTTTAAGATCCAAGTCTCAAATATTTCTTATCTAGTGATTGTCGATCATTGGTTGCTTAATAAGTTGGGACTTACCATACTTTTGTACTTAAAACTTATAACAACTTGTTCTACAAAACTAATTAATGAACTACTTCTTTGTTAAAATTTTTAACTTTTTACTTTATGGTATTACAGATGAACAACACTGGGAAATATATATTAGACACACCAGTCAGTCACTAGACAATGGTCAGTGGAAACTGGTGTCATATATACATGTCCAATAGTGTTTCAGAAGTTAAATCATTTGAAGTCGTTTGTCGTATGAAGTTTGAACAAATAATAGTTTCCTAACGTCTTCTATTCACAATGGGTACCATATATTATAAAGGGAAATGATTTTTATACGACTAGTTATAGGTCTAAATATTTGAGTTATCTTGTTGTGATTACTGAGTTCAAGTTAATAGTATAGTCGCATTAAACTTAAACTACATATCATCAAGCATAAGATATTATACATATTGAACAATCATGTGAAAGATATTTAATATTAATTAATCAATTAATCTCAATAGCACAACTTCTCTAGCATATAAATCAGCCTATATTAGGCTAAGGGTTGGATTCATTATATGTTGTCATCAGCCAATTTAAGCGATTTAACGTTAGGTTATCTCTAGATCTCAATCATGTATATCATTGACAACTTCAGGATACATTAAAGAACAATAATAGTATGAGACATACCTTCTAGGCCAATTAAATAGAACACATTAATACAACGTTGTTATAAGCTCTATATATATCTACTTAATTCAATTTTATCATTTCTAGTTTTATCATGGTATCAGATATATAGAGCTGATCAATACTGCTCATATTTCCACCATATTACTAGTACCGTTATGATATACGTCTAATTTTAATGCTAGCTCAATTATATATAAATGATCTTTTTAAATTATAATTGCCCATAAGTACTTAATATAATGATATTCAAATAATGATAATATCTTCTAAGTCAATTTGTAATATTTAAATTATTAATAGTACGTATGAGGAATTCACTGGATCATAAATATCTAGCTCATCATTACATATAAGATTATAGACAGCGCCTAGTAATTTGATTTATGTTGTACGTTTCATGAGATCATAGATCAACAGATACTAGTATATACTGTTCCTGATTTCCGACTCTAATTAAACATCCTGACCCAAAAATTCTACTGCTCATGCATGAATAACCCAGAAATACAATTGTGCCTCAAATATTTTATACAGCTAGTTATAATCTCATGGTAAGTTGCAAGTTGCAAACTCGTCCTAACGTAATTAGGATTAAATAGAAAGTTGAAGAAACTGTTGTTGCATATATAAATCATTCGATTTTTATGTATGTTCCTTTAACTATAAGATCAACTTCAATTGCTTGATTTGCATCAACCTATAAGCGAAAATTATACTGGCGTATTGGTGTACTTAGTGATCCTGTGTCCTGACATTTGAAACTTGAAGACTGTTGAGCTGCACAGAAAGTATACATCAGATCAAGTACAGAACATATAATAATTCGGTTGGTACTTGATTCTCGAGTCTTGAGAGTTGAGATCATGAGTATTAGATGCAACCAACTCAAATTCCATTCGATATAATGATATATGATATCTCAAAATTCCATTATGTTACATGAAAATAACGGTTAATTATCGGTTAATCTAACTCGTTATAAGTTGTAACACGAATATAAGATTTGTAACCCTTGCTCATTTCCTCATTTACATGTGTGGATAGAATTGCGAGCTTCATGAATGTTCATCTTAAGCTGAAAGCCTGAAACCTGAGACAAGGTTATTGTCAAGTTTTCAACACATCATGTATATAGGAGTGGATACAAGCTGTCAAGTATATTAATCAAAATGAGGTAACTTGAGGCTACCGATTTGACATCTTAATGCAGAAGAGGTTAGAACTCGACCATGAGTTCTTCATGTCTTTCATACGATAACAAGTTACAAATTACAAGGTAAACGACCTGTGTTTTACTTCAGTATTCCGTTTTCAAAGAGTTCTTAACTCAGAATTCAGAAAATTTGACTCCTTTTGGATCTCTGAGATTCATCAGTGAACCAATCTACGTACGTATTTACAAAAATAGTAAAAGCCATTTCAGATCTTACAAATTTCCTACCTACATGTCACGCTACTTACCTATTACGGTTATCCTCGCAAAGTAAGCAGATAACCGAATGCCGACATGGAATAGATTTTCGGATTTGTGCTGATTGAAGGTGATGCCGCTTTTTAGAGTTTTGACGGACTCGGATTTGAATATGTGATGATGCTTTCAAAAACTCAAATCATAGAGATCTACGTACAGATACCTAAATTCGAATCAAACTATTCAGGAAACAGGAAGCAGTGTTCACCGATTCTTGATAACAAAAGATGAATCTTGGAAGCTTATAGTTTGTGCTATATAGGCCTAGACAGGCTACTAGTAGATGTTAATTGATTTTGGATTTTAATGTCGATCTCCGCGGTGAGGTTATTCGAAAGAATATTCGATTAACTAGTACAGGTTGTAAGTACGCGTGTAATGGATTAACTTTGAGTATAGTACTCATCTAGACTTCTAGTCTCAATTATATAGAATCATACTTAATAAAATCATCACAATTCCAGATCCCAGATCCCAGCAGAAGAAATATACACGTTAGTGATTAGCTATATTTAGAAGATGAATACCAGACTGATACTGGTAACTGCATACGCACATATAAAAATACGCCACATATCTTATATTTTTACCGAGGCATACATATTCGATCAAATTATTGTGCGTCTGTAGTACTATACCATTTACTATATACTATTATACATACTATATACTATACTATATATTATACTATATACTAGTTGTATACACAATTTTTAGACCGTATTACTTCTACAGCTCTTCATTAGTATTTTTCATGCCTTTGGATGCTGTCACAGCTCACAAGTCAAAGCTCTATCAAAAGGATCGCTTTGATCACATGGCCTTGGTGGACAATATGGCCTATATCACAATAATATTATATAGCTCAATATTATAATTATAATTCTGTTTGATCAAGCTTGAAATACGATTATTGTATATATATATATATTAATCGACGTCGATGAGCTTGTCGACAATATAGTTGTTTGTAGTACTAGAGCAGCTTATATATTAATATAATATTTCAGATATATATATACAATATTAGCTAGCAGCTCTACGCGTTTACAATTAAAATATTATGGATCAACTAGTCCTGACAGTCGATATAATATTTCAAACAAGCTTGCGCTATAGAGACAATGCGCGCCATTCGATAATCCAGCAGTTATATATTATAATTAAGCTATCTAATATTTATGAAATTTACACTTGATATTCATTATTGTTCAACAATTGAAGCTGATTACACGTACGCGTCGGATCGAGCAGTTTAAACAGCTCATGGACATGCTGAATTAATAATACATATTATTGATTTCATATATAAGCTATTTCACGTAATGAAAATTAACTATCTTCATGGTTCAGTTCAGCTGATCGTGCAGTATCTTAAACATTTCGGACCGGTACCTTTTTATAAGTGAAATTATGCTAGGAATATTCATAGTTTTAACTTGGAACAATTGCTACTTGTTAGGTATCAGCTACCAGAAGCTTTTACGAACATATAACTCAAGTTTCCTTGTCTTGAATCGTTCACGACTATTACCTTCCATAACGTTCCAAGACATAGTTTTGAATCATAGATGTTAGACAATAAAGGCACTAGATTTCAACATAGTAGTAATATGAATAATATTGTACATTGAATTTAAAGCTCAATGGCTACTGGTGATATAATAAATATATCAGATATATACAAGTTTCAACAATATTCAGGGATCATGTAATTTTGTATTAATTATATCGAAGGTTAAAATTGCGGAAATTGATTAACTTCACGGCACATTCGTGCAAAATTCAAATCCACTAAATATGAAACTTGCGGACTTTGACCGTTTCGATTCGGAAATGTGCATACGTACAGGAAAAATAAGATAAACTGGCGAAGAAGTGTTTAATAGTAAGGGGTTAAAGCATTTGTTTGAACGTTTTATGCACCCTTTGAACTGTTGAATGTGTAAGATGTACTCTGTAAAGGTTTAATTTAGATAACTTTGCGAACAGTTTTTTAATTAATATTATCATATCCGCAAAACTTCTCCATATATATATAATCAGATATCCCTATATATATTGTTTGCAAATATATCAATCTTACCCCAATTATAATTTTTTCACGTCTTCATCAACAAAGCTATCAGTGCAAAGAGTACCTCAGGAGTCAAGACTAATAGTATACAGTTTCAAAGTTCCCACAATATCCATTATATTTGAATCTGCATCAGTTCATTGATCAAATCAACAGCTTTAAAATACTGAATCTTTCACGATATATCAACGTCTTAGAATCAATTATCAATAGATTCAACGTCTACATCATCATCGAGATTTAATTTTTTCTGTTATAAACCGTTCGGAAGTTATTTCATAGTCGCCGATTCAAGGAAGAAATTTTAGTAAAGGTGCATGGCTTGCAAAAAGAAAATAAAGAATCCTAAAATCGCGGTTCAAACTTTAAGTTTAATACAAAAGAACGGATATTATCTATTTGAGACAAGATTATATTTCCTTTTGCTCATCAAGAAAGTTTAACAATACAACTATCAAGTTATAAAATCATCAGGAATTCCTTTAACATCCATCTCATTATTGAATTTTATACCATTAGAGTATAAATTATTACAGAAGTCACAAGAATCTACGCGGAGCGCGAACCACAATCAAAAAGATCAACATAGATTACAAATACAACATGTCAGTATCAGAAACCATAACAACTTTAGTTCATGAAATTCACAACTTGAAAGAATTTGAAGAAATAATACAGAAAGAAGAATTATTTGTTCTTGATTTCTATTCAACACAATGTCCTCCATGTGATGTAAGTTTGATTTTTTCTTTTGAAGCTAGGTTTAGCTAAAAAAAATTGCTGCTTTGAATTATTGTTGGGAATTTCATGTACTGACTTCTCATGAGGCATCTAAATTTTAGGCAGACAGACTTTTAATTTATGATATATTGGCAGAACTAATTACTAACATTCATATAGGTTGTTGCTCCTTTATACAAAAAATTAGCTGAAAAATATACCAATGCTAAATTTTATAAAATCAATGGTCTTGATCCAGAAGGTCTCATAGTACAAAAATCCATAGATGTTGTTTGGTGGCCTACATTTGTTATTTACAAAAATGGGAAAGAAGTATGGAGGGCTAAGATTCCAAATCCACCACAACAATACCCAACTGCTGAACTTGAAGCTGAATTGAAGAAAGTTTATGTTTAAAAAGTATTACATACCGATCAGATGAACGATCTATAGATCATCAGGAAGAAGTTGGAAGAATAACCTGAACACTTTTAATTTGCCTACCATAATGACAATTACTAGCATACTAATTTATAATACTATAACGAAGCACGACATGTCTATTGTAGTCAACACTTCTTGCAATGTTTATTAATTCCCTTTTTCTTGCTTTCTTTTTAGTTTTAGTGTAAAAATTGTGCTGTTTTTTCTTTTCCGCGCCCGTCAAAAAAAATTATTATGGCGGCCTGGAAACTATCAAAGGGAAATATTCGAAAAAATAATAAACTGGAAAGTCAGATTAAGCTGTCACGAACCAAACGATCAACTCAACCAAAAACAATAGCGCTCCATTCATTTTCATTAAGAAACATTCAGATCACAAAGACAAGATGTCAGCACCTTCAGCAAAGTCAGGCGGGAAGAAATCACACGCCTGTGGACCGTGTAGACGACTCAAAAGAAAGTGCGACTTGCAAATACCCTGTGGTACTTGTAAGTCTGGAAGAAATACCAAAATTGATGAATGTTTGGCTACTCCAGCAAAGCCTTTGAATAATATCCAAGAACTCATAGCTCCTAATCTCAAGTTTGGTAGAGTACAGAAAAGGTCGCCTTCAAATAGTGGTATTGGGCATGCAAATTCAATTTCAAGTACTAATTCAGCTTCAACTTCAAATTCAAATTCACCAAATGTCAACAAAAGGCAAAGAGCATCAAGTAGCTCAATCAAAAATGAAAGAAACAATAGTGATGCTTTCCTATCAAGTGGTAATTTTGGTTCCTTTAATTTAAATAAATCAAATAAAGTAATTCAAGAAAGTCCTGGAAGTGATCATCAAGTTTACTCTGATTCACGATCATCTGCACAAACGAGTGTCCCAGTTAACATTCAACCTTTACAACAACAACCTCAGGTGCTACAGAATACACAGTTGAATCAACAACAACAAATACCACAACAACCAGCACAAGTTCATCAACCTTCAAACTCACCATATCAACAATTTCAATATCAAAATTCTTCAATCCCAGTCCAACGTCTGTCATTTAGTCAACAGGGCTTAATTCAGCAGTCCCACCACCAACATCAGCAGTCACCTAATCCTGCAATAATACCGCAACATACACAACCGCAGTTTCAAGTACCACAAGTACATCAACCTAGCGTCTCACATAGACTATCACAAAGTGATACTTCACATCTACAACAACCTATAAATCAACAGCAGCTACAGGTTCTACAACAGCCCCAACCTCAGTTACCCATACAACCTGTTTTCACCGGTGTTCAAAACGATCTCGTGAAAAAGCAAATGGAGGAACAATCTTTGAAAATTCAAACGTTGGAAAATGAAAACGCACAGTTTAAAAGCCACGTTCAACAATTACAAAATCAATTAGAAAAAGTTTCTAAAGCTTTACCTACACCACCAAGTACGGGCTCGGAAAACATGAATTCTAAAAATGAATTCAAATTGAAATTTTTGGAGTTATTACCTTCTCAAATTCAAACCACTGTTTTAGTTAATTTTTATCTTCAAAATATTGATTATATTTATCATCCTTTACATCATCCTTCTTTTAGAAAAGAATGTGAAGAATTTTGGAAAAATCAAGAAGATGTTGATATTGGTTGGTTAGCCGTTTTATTCATGGTTCTTTCATTAGCTGCTATTCATTTACCTAAAGGTTTAATTAATATATCACATCAGGAGATTGAAAAATCCCATAAAACTTGGTTCAAAGCAAGTCGTGAATGTATTACACAATGGGATGAATCTCGTAAAGATCCTAAAGAGTTTAATATTTATACTTTACAATGTTTTTCTTTATGTCAATTATATTTTTATGCTACAAAAAGAGCTGAAGCTTTAAATGAACTTTTAGAAAAAGCTATAAAGGATTGTTTAGCAATGGGCTTAGATAAAGATGATGCCAATAATCCAAATTTATTAGAAACTCAAATGAAAAGAAGACTTTGGTGGGATATTGTTGGGTGTGATTCATTCAGAGCTTTATCACTTGGTGTTAAACCTTTGGTGAACTCTTATAGTAGCACTGTCCCATTACCTGCTAATTCAAATGATGCAGATATAACACCTACCTCAATAAAGATTCGTTCAAATTCAATTGCAACTGATAATTCCTTCAATATTTATCGTGCAGAAATGATGAGAATTTTAAACGGTATTTATGAAAAAGAACATGAAGCTCAAGAAAGTAACAATGGATTGAAAACGAATTTGGATAAAGTTGAAGACAAAATTTTCAAAGGTTTGATTGAAATTGATATAGAACTTTGTAGTACTTTCAAAGGTTGGTTTTTTCAAATTGATAAAGTTGGTAATTTACCAAATACAAATGATCCAAAAATTCAATTTCAACATCATATGTTACATATTTGTATTTGTATTCATAGATTCAGAATTTATCAAAATTATTTATCCAATGGTATTCCAATTGCTTGGGAAGTTGGTGTTACCTCTGCAAGAGCCATGTTTCAAGTTTATAAAAGGTTGAGAAAAATTTATGATTTGAAAAATCCTTTATTCTTAGCACAAATTCATCAAGCCTTTACTGGTTCTATTATTCAATCCATGTTGCTATTACTGAATCATAAAATTGCTTTACAAGATCAAAGTGCTTTATATAATGATATTGATTGGATGTTGAAAGATTTGGAAGTTTTGGGTAGAGATGTTTTCATTTTAAAACCTGAAGTCTTGAAGGAAAGTTTCAAAGTTTTAAATGCATTGAGAAAAAGTATTAATAAAAAATTGGTTGATTTGGAAAAAGATCAAAAAGATATTGTTTCTAATGTCTTTGGTGGTAAAGATATGACTGAAAATTATTTGCAAAAATGTACTGTGTCTTTTATTATTGATAAAGTTGATAGAAAAGCTAGTCAAGATTTACCAGCTGCTGAAGAAGGTACATTTGATTTCAAAAATCAATTGGGTACATTGGTTGATTCTGAATTAATTCAACAATCTGTTCAAAAATTTGAACATTTAAGAAATTTTTTGAAACCAGAAAATCAACAACATAATGATAATCTTGAAAAGCAAATTAAAACTATGAAATCGCAAGCTGAAAAAAAGAAAAAGAATTCACAAGATGATTCTAAACAACTTCAATCATCATCACAAAGTTATACTCCAAATGATAATCCATTAATTGCAAATTCACAATTTATGATGAATCAAACGTTCCCATTATCACAAGAAGCAACTCAACCTGCTGATCCAAATAGTTATCCACAACATAATATTTATTCCAATGGTAATAATGGTTACACTAATGGTGATAATGTATCAGGACAACAATTAAATAATGATGCTAATGGGGCCACTGACGGAGGATTTGTTAGACAAACAACACCATTTGATATGGGATTTGTTGGAATTGATGCATTTTGGAATGATGTTGGTCCTCAAGGTATTGATGAATTGAATAATATGTACTATTCAGAATTTTCAGGTTATAAGATTGTTTGAAATAATTGTGAGTTCAATTTCAAAGGTTACTTTAAGTTTTTTTAATTCAACAAAGGGGTTAGAACTTAGTTCTTAGATAGATATTAGGAGTCAGCTTTCAAGTTCCAGGTCATAAGTTCATGCAAAGTGAAGTATTTCAATTTTTTTATGCTGATATGCGGACAAGTTTCAAGTTCCCAACAAACTGAAAACGAGCGTATATTTTTTTCCCGTTTATTTCTGATTCCTGAACCATACTTTTACGTGGCAAATTGCAATTTGAAAATGAGTGTTATTTTTGTTCCTTTTCTGATGTACAGATTTTAATGATTTATGTTAGATTATGTATTATAGTTAATATTAGAATTTTCAAGCACGGAAGCATTATAAGCTAAGTTATTGTAGCTTATATGTTTGAACATATATGACTAATCATCGTTAAAGCTGGTAAATTGTAACAATTATAACATAACGGAAGCTTTACTAATCATTAAAGCGCTATAATTCCAATATGATATTCCCAAGATCCGGCGATCGATCAGATCTGGTAAGTAAATTATATATGAAAATTGAGTAGCGTAGTTGCGATCGTATATACATAAGATCATCTTATATATAATTACTATATCATATCATATTGTTTATCATGTGTAATTAGCTGGCTATAATCCAGCTATATCCTAGTATATATATACGTTATACCACATCAAATTATGAAAATGTCATACGAGAACCTGTAGGGCATAATTAATATATGTTGCTGATTCCCACGAATATGTAGAGATCTCTATGGATTTGTATATGGATCAGCGTACAAACGGCAATTATCAAGTTGTAACTTTGTATAAGTACCGATCTCCACGTAGTATAATCGAGTTGTGTAGTTTTGGGTTCGAATTATATATACATGTTAAGAGAAAGCTAGATCAGGACCGAATGCAAATTACTCTACAGCAGTACCTATCATCTTTAGCTGCTCTAAAGATCGAATTTATGCAGATAGCTGCTAAAATCATATAATTTCAAGTAAATATATTGTATGATACGTAGCTAGGGTTAATATAGTACTTTCGGTATATATAGAAGAGAAGTGTATATGAATATGTTCAAAGGCGCTTTTAAATATCCTGTTATGAAATTATACAGCAGCTAGTACATTCAATAGCCCTATTTGAAAGCTTCAGTCTAGAATACTGCCAGCTCTTATGTTTATAGATCGGAAGTATACGTACTGGTGACTGGATAAGTAGGATCATTGGTACCTTAAATTTCTGGATATCGCGAACGTTCTGACCATATGGATTTATATTAGTACGTCTTACTGCTGTAAACTATAGTTGTCGTTGTCCAAACTAATCCTTGATTGAGCTATATATACTATATAAACAGATAGTACACTGTACTCTGACCTTTCATAAATTTCAGGAGCAATATTAAATTTACGCGCTGGTTTGACTCCTTGTATCTTATATTGTACGTTACATTGTTACATTAGATGATACATAAAGTGTCATCGAATTACCTCTATGACGAATTAATGGTTGAAGTACAAATCGAATCCGCTATAGGCCGCAGGAGAGGCGGTGTGAAGTGTGTCTTGATTCTTTCTTGAACGCTGGGATCATGGTAAAGCATCAAGTGCCACAGACCCACAAGTTACAACTTACAACTAGTAGTTAATAGTTATGTTATAACAAGTTACTCAACGTCGAAGCTTGAAATGGACTTCTTTCAAGTTCAGCTGTTCTACGCAGACCACCGAGCGGGAGTCAACCAACAGATTTAGCGGAGCAAATCTTATAACAGCCTAACGCTAGGCAGACGCTCTGCACAGCTCGGCAAGAAAGTCTACAAAGCTAACGGTTTTCATGGTTACCAGTTTACAAGTTACAAGGTACAAGTTTACAAGCACAACTTACCAGAGGGGTTCTGGGATCAATGAGACATAGATTCAGGCTTGAATACAACGTTAAAGCTTTGGAAAGCACGGTGTTCCTCTTCTAGAGTATAATTTTCAATAATTGCAAGTTAATGTTCTGGGATCTGTAGCTGACTGTGATATTTTTAAAGAAGATTCTGAAGGACCTTTAGAATTATATATCTGCTGGGCGCCATGATTATAATAGTACAACATACAGAATGCATCTGAACACAATGGACAAGATATATATCTTCATCGCAATTACTGCTGATTTCTCAGTGACTCCTGAGACTGTGTATGGGTTATGAACTTTCTGAGCTTAGCTTAAACAGAATTGCCTTAGACCTCATTTCGTCCCAAAGAAGAATAGCGAGTGAGGCATTGAAAAAGGAAATGTCCGTTTTTGTTGGTTTGATTTTCTTGATCTTGGTTTCTCAGGAAAAAAAATATTGTTTTGATTCCTGAACGTAACAATACGAGATAATAAAGGAACGCCGTTACTAGCTAGTCGTGAATCGTGATTATTTACTGCGTGAATTGAAGTAAAAATCTTAGGCTTAACAGAACAATAACCAGATATCTCAGGCAGATCTCTGTTTTCTTTAATACAACAATTGATTTTATATTAAAAGTAAAATGTCAAAGTATCTGATTGGGATTGATGTTGGTGGAACAAACACTGATGCTGTACTATTAGACCCAGCTTCATCAGATAATGATAGGGCTGTTATATCTTGGAATAAACAATTGACATCTAATGATGTTTCTGGTGGTATAAAGGACTCTATCCTTGAATTGTTCAAATCAAATGTTGGTGTTTCTAAAAAGGATATATTATCAGTAACCATTGGTACAACACATTTCATCAATTCTATTGTGGAAAGGGATCAAGCTAGATTAGACAAAGTTGCAGTGATTAGAATATGTGGTCCTTTCTCTCATAACGTTCCCCCATTTAGTGATTTCCCTTCCGACTTAAAAAACCTATTGAATGGTTATAATGGACTTATAGCTGGTGGTTATCATGTTGATGGATCAGAAATTTTAGAGATTGATGAAGAGGAAATAAGGTCTCATGCTAGGAAAATCAAACAATTAGGATTGACAGCTATAGCTGTTACTGGTGTATTCTCTCCAGCTTTTCAAGATCAAGAACGCAAAGTTCTTGAAATATTACAAGACGAGATTCCTTTAGCAAATATTGTTTTATCTCATGATTTAAGTGGGATTGGACTATTAGAGCGTGAAAACCTAGCAATTTTAAATGCTGCTGTTAAGAATTTTGCTAACAAAATCATCAAAGCTTTTTCTCATGCTGTCAGGACATCTGGTATCGATGCTCCTATATTGCTAACGCAAAATGATGGTACAGTTTTGACAATAAATGAAGCACTTAAGATTCCAATCAAAACTTTCTCATCGGGTACGACGAATTCAATGAGAGGTGCTTCTTTCTTATTGAATAAATTTAAAGGGGAAAACGTTATTGTCTTAGATGTTGGTGGTACTACATTAGATGGTGGTATGTTACTATCAAATGGTTATCCACGGAAAACTTCATCTTATTCATTCATTGGTGGTGTGAAAACAAGATTATCAATGCCACAAGTTGAAAGTATTGGTCTAGGTGGTGGCTCTATTGTTAGAGTTCTTGAAAATGAAAAAGTTACAATTGGTCCAGATTCTGTTGGTAATGATTTTAGTAAATCCATTGTTGGTGGTGGTTCAACACTTACAACTTCTGATATTGCTGTTTCAATTGAACAATCGTTAGAAAATTCAGATAATGATCCTATTCTATTAATTGGTGATAAATCAAGAGTCACTAATAAAGTTAGTAATGACCTGAAAAATGCTTATAATGTTGAAATATTAAGAATGGTTGAAAAACTTATTGATAAGATCAAAACTTCACCAGCTGACATACCTGTATTATTAGTTGGTGGTGGTTCATTTATTTTACCACAAAGTATAAATGGTGCTTCTGAAGTTTGGAGACCTAAGTATTACCAAGTTGCAAATGCTATTGGTGCAGCTATAGGTAAAATTAGTGCAGTTTCACAAAAATTTGGCAAAGTAGAAGATAAAGAAAAAATAGTGGAGGAGTTAACTCAACAAGCTCGTGAAAAAGCTTTGAATAATGGAGCATTAGAAAATACCATACAAGTTGTTGATATAGTTTCAGAGGAATTACCATATGCCAACTTACATAGATTTGAAACAAAAGTTGTTGCAGATGTTGATTACACCAAGTTAAAACTCACAGTCCCAGATGAACTACAAAATGCAACAGAGATCTATGATGAATCGAGCGAACAGTTTGAAAAAAAACCATTAAAGAATGAAGGAGATGAATTTGTTATGGGTGATGTTGCTACCTATAAACCGAAAATTGTTGATGATGAATGGATAATAAGTGAGACCGATTTAGAATTTTTAAGAATAGGTACATACATTCTTGGATGCGGTGGTGGAGGTGACCCATACCCACAATATTTAATTGCAAGAAACTTATTAAGAAAAGGTCAAGTTATGAAAGTTGTTGATGTTGATTTCAAACAAAATTATGAATCTATATCAGTTGGATTTTGTGGATCTCCAACAGTTTCAACAGAAAGATTACAAGGCTCAGAAATCAAGACTGCATACTCATTATTGAATTTTAAAGGTGATATAGAATCTGTAGTTTCATTAGAGATTGGTGGTGGTAATGGGTTTCAAGGGTTATTACTTGGTGCTGAATTGAACGCAAAAGTTATTGATGCAGATCTTATGGGAAGAGCATATCCAATGATTTGGCAAATATTTCCTGTTGCATTATCAGATGAACCTTTCTACTCACCATGTGCCTTCAGTGATGGTAATGGTAATGATGTTATGGTATCTAAGACAAAGACAAATCAACATGCTGAAAAGATTGTGAGATCCGCATTATCAGAACTAGGTTCATTTGTTGGTCTTGTATCATCAATCAAAAATGTTAACTCTTTAGTTATAAGAAATAGTATTTCATTAGCTTGGAGAATTGGTAGAGCCGTTACATTAGCAAAACAGAAAAGTGATATTGAAAATTTACCAGAACATATCATCAAATCAGTTTCACCAACTGGTGCCAAAAAATTATTCACTGGTAAGATTATTGGAATTGAAAAGAAAGTTCACAAAGGTTATGTATTCGGGGAAGTAATTATTGAAGATGGGAATCATACTTTAAGAATTCCATTCCAAAACGAAAACATATACGCAGAACTTGACGGTGAAGTTGTTGCTTCTGTCCCAGACCTTATCACTGTTATAGATGCTGATACAGGTGAAGCAGTTGGTACTCCAGATTATAAATATGGGTTATTAGTTGTTGTTTTGACAATTGCTCCTTCGAACTTGTGGACAGATACTGAAAAAGCTTTGAAACTTGGTGGACCTGAAGCCTTTGGACTTGATAATATCAAATATAAAACAACTACAGAACCTTATGTAAAGCCTCATAGTGTTATCGAGGAGTATAAATAACCTAATAATTAATGAATTTTGTGTTTAATGAGAAAGAAGTGAGTAACTCGTACTATGATTTGTAATCATAAGCGTGGTGATTATATAATAATCATAAAGTTCTGCTCTTACCGACTTTGATTTTTGGCGTGGAGAAACTTTGACTTTTCCTTATTTTAAGGATGATTTCATTGGCAGTTTGAAAGATTGCAAGATATTGAAAACAACTTGTTTTACTTCACCAAAAGTCAATCAAAGTGCTTGCTTTAAGATATTGAGTGCTGTGTTATTGAAACTGATAGTTGCTGCTCAGGTTACACTTGGTGATTGTTGTTTTTGTTCCCATTGTTTACTCGGTTTATTTTCCAGGGGATAGTAAAGTCTAGCACCACCACAACTACGTTATTTGACAATTAAAAGTTGATTAGACATAACCTTAGATCAAATGCTCAACAGATCAATACAAAGGGCTTCTTTGAAAGCTTGGAAGACTCAAAAGGGTGCATTTGTGAGAAGCTTCATGGCCAGCTCCAAGTTGCGAGAAAGTGAATACGATGCATATGTGCCAAAGAGGGAACCTGGAATAAAGATCCCAGTTCATCAAGAATTAAACAATCCATTAGGAAGTTATACACCAACTAGAATTACTGAAGAGTTGAAGATTGAGAGTGAAGACACGAAAGCGGTTGGTAGTCAAAACTCCAAAATTAGACATTTCACGGTGAATTTTGGACCTCAACATCCTGCAGCTCATGGTGTTTTAAGATTAATCTTGGAATTGCAAGGTGAGGAAATCATTAGAGCTGATCCTCATATAGGTCTATTACATAGAGCTACTGAAAAATTGATTGAAAGTAAAACTTATTTACAAGCATTACCATATTTTGATCGTTTAGATTATGTTTCTATGATGACCAATGAA
Source organism: Hansenula ciferrii (assembly GCF_000313485.1). Taxonomy (NCBI): domain Eukaryota; kingdom Fungi; phylum Ascomycota; class Saccharomycetes; order Phaffomycetales; family Wickerhamomycetaceae; genus Hansenula; species Hansenula ciferrii. The sequence continues at coordinate 89,023 of NW_011887710.1, forward strand.
TTATCATTTGCTATTGCAACTGAGAAATTGTTAAATGTTGAATTACCATTGAGAGCAAAATATATTAGAACGTTATTTGGTGAAATTACAAGAATCTTGAATCATTTAATGTCTGTCTTGTCACATGCTATGGATGTTGGTGCTTTAACACCATTCTTATGGGGGTTTGAAGAACGTGAAAAATTGATGGAATTTTATGAAAGAGTATCAGGTGCAAGATTACACGCTGCTTATTTCAGACCTGGTGGTGTATCACAAGATCTTCCAGAAGGGTTATTAGATGATATCTATATGTGGGCTACACAATTTGGTGATCGTATTGATGAAACTGAAGAATTGCTTACAGATAACAGAATTTGGAAACAAAGAACAATAGGAGTTGGTATATTGACTGCAGAAGATGCTCAAAATTATGGTTGCTCAGGTGTTATGTTGAGAGGTTCAGGTGTTCCTTATGATATCAGAAAAGCTCAACCTTATGATGCTTATGATAGAGTTGAATTTGATATTCCAGTAGGTACAAATGGTGATTGTTATGATCGTTATTTGGTTCGTATGGCAGAATTCAGACAATCATTAAGAATCATTGAACAATGTTGTAATGATATGCCACCTGGTGCCGTTAAAGTTGAAGATTATAAGATTTCACCACCACCAAGAAGTTTAATGAAAGAAGATATGGAGGCTTTAATTCATCATTTCTTATTATTCACCAAAGGTTATGCCGTTCCACAAGGTGAAGCTTATGTTCCAATTGAAGCACCAAAGGGTGAAATGGGTGTTTATTTGGTTAGTGATGGGTCCGAAAGACCATATAAGTGTAAAATTAGAGCCCCTGGATTTGCCCATTTAGCTGCTTTCGATCATGTTGCTAGAGGTAATTTGTTAGCTGATGCTGTTGCTATTATTGGTACTATGGATTTGGTCTTTGGTGAAGTTGATCGTTAGGAGAAGCGTTCACCTGGATCTTTAAAATTTATCCTATTTACTAACTTATTTATTTATTTATTTATTGAAAACATATAAGGTTGACTGTTATTAACGGTTCATACATTATTTATTTATTATATTTATTTATTATCAACATTGGTCTCATAGATCTAATCGTTGATTGTCATACATAAGAAATCATATTATATACACGTGTTTTGTTCATCTACACGATCTATTTATATGCAATGGGTTATTGTCTTATTAATATTTAAAATTCTATAAATCTATTGAATCAAATGCAAAAATTATATGAACAGTCGAAATTGATGTTCACGATATTAAAAAATCACACTCTATTGTGCGCGTCGAAAGTATAACTTTGATTATTATCGCTTCGTATGGAAGCTTCATCATCAAATAATTGTTCCATATAGACACTTGGAGGTCTTGCAGGTTTGGATTTCTTTTCCCTTGTATGATCAGTATCAATACTTGATGTTGTTTGATGCCCAAAGTTTGGAGTATACGGACTATCAATTGGTGATTCAAAAGCAGCATAACCACCAACATCTTCTAATCTTTGGAAATTGTTTAGTTGTTGAGTTGCTAAAAGTTCAGTTGGTGAAATAAATAATGAATTTCTTGGATTATTATTCATTAAAGCAGTTCTAAAAGATCTTCCACTTGGTGCAACCATTTGTTCCATAGAAGCTTGTGATCCCAAAACATTCAATGTAGATGTTGAACCTAATGAATAGATTGATGCACGACTTGTATGCTTTGTTAATCCTTTTTCCTGGAATAATGAAGGGTCATAATCAAATTCAGTAACTTTATTCATTTGATTAGCTTCTTTAGCATGTTTATTAGACAAACACCAATAAATTACTCTTGTAAACATTAAACCGAAAAATATCAGTCCCAAAACACCCCCAAAAGCTATGAATGTTGTACCATAAGGCAATTTGGGTATAACTATATTTGGATTTGAACCAGTTGGAACAGTTGGTGTGAATGTTGGTGTATATGAAGAAGTTTGTGAACTAGCACTTGTTTGCGTAATTGTTGGCATCGCCTTTGCTGAAGTTGATTTATCACTTGCTAAAACTGAAGACATCATGGCACACAGCACCGTGAAGGTTGATATCGTGTTTATGGTGATCCCTTTCATTGTATAATTTTTATGATGTTGATATATAATATAATCTTTTGGTGATTTGTGTTTTAATTGAAACTTTGAAATTAATGATATGAATCAATATAGTTTTTGGTGATACCGTATACTTGTGAAAAAAGAGCGTGTGTAGTTGGTTAAGTATTAAAACAGTAGGATGTCAGACCTGATCAAATGTTATTAAAAGGTTGAAAAGATGAATAAATTAGTTTGATAAATTATTTTTTTAACTTGAAACTCCAAAACAGCCATTCGAATAAGTTATAAATAAAAGTGAATTCACGCATCAAAAATACTCGCTAAACACCATTGCGATAGCAGCAACTCACAGTGTATTTCAACCATTCGTGTATTAATGGAATATTGAGGCCATCAAAGGAGTCGATCTGGACAGACATCTGCAGGGAAGATATACACACGCGCTCTAATTTCACCAAAACAACGCGTCGATTGCAGGTTTCGCGAGCCATAAACATTAATTTTGCGTCAAGAAAGGAACAATTTCTAAACAAATTTGGAACTAAGTTACAATTTTTGGAATCATTTGTATAATTAGACATAGAATAAGCCAGATGGCCAATCTGGATTCGAATTGAGAGACGTAGATCGATCCCAATTAATAGACAATGATTTAGCTTGTTCAATTAAGGTTTAGAAGATGCCTGAGAGTGAAAGAGGGAAGCACGTAAAAATAATTAATCCTTTGAAGTTTTGACTAACTATACTTATAGCTTTAGGAAGTTAAAGAAGAAATCTCAACAACTTAAAGGTCAATACTTGGAGTGTGGTATTACGTATATATTATACCATGATCCACGTTTAATACCATGTTGGCTAGAAGCTTAAATGGATATGGAGATCACTAGCTCGAATTTGACACAATTAACTACAGAAACTACGTCGATCCCTTACCTAGTACTAAATAATAAGGGGTGTATTGCACTGTATTCTACTTCTTTGTTCTTACTACTTAAAAGTTAATATATCAACTAGTAGTTGACACAACCCATGTGGTCATATTTAAGTTCTAACTCCTAAGATCAAGTCTATTTAATCGTTAAAAATATAACTATATCAGTTAATACTACAAATGTAAACCCTTTACTAACTATGCAGATATCTATTAAATTATTAAAACAATTTTAATTCTCTAATCAGAAATGAAATAATGAGAAAAACTTTTACAGAATGACAATCAACTGACATGGAAACGAGATATAGTAAAATAAATACAATGCCTTAAAACCTCCAGTTTTCATCAACTGATTCAATAGCCCATTTGAATTTTTCTCTTAAAGTTTTGGTGAAAATCTTTTCAATTGGAACATCAAATTTTTTACAGAAAACAACTGATAATCTTGGATCAATATAATTGATCTTTGAAGTACTTAATGAAACTTCAGAGTTATCTTCTTTATCTTTCATTTGAATAGAAGTATTTGTAATTCTTTGTTCCAATTTTTCAACTTGAGCTTCTAATTTCTCCACAGTAACATTGGCTGGTTTAACTTCTGGTTTACCAGATTTAGCTTCTTTTTTATATTCTTTTTCTAATTCATCAACTTTTTTCAAAGCTTCTTTTAATTCAGATTGTGGTAGAAGTTCTTCTTTATTTTCTTGTCTTTTTTCATTGTCTCTTTTAAATTTCTTTTCTTGTTTATCACGTTCTCTTTCTATAACAACTTTATGAATTTCAAGTTCATCTTCTTTACTTAAATCTTCCAATTCTTCAAAATATTCTGGTTTCTTCTTTTTCAAATTCTTATCAATTTGTAACATCATCTTCTTGAGTCTAATTTTTTGCCATAGCATTTCTTTCAATTTATCATGAATCTTTTGCATAGCAGCATCGTGACCTTTAGCCACGGTTCTTTGATGGTTACATAAAATAGCAACAGTTCTATTGGCAGCATTGAACTTTGTAACCTTTTCAGCAGGTGTACCTTCATTTGGAATCAAATCAAGTTGATCTTGCATAGTCTTTGAAGCATTATATGTACGGAAAACTTTAGCTGTAAGACCTGGCATATAACTATGGAAACGTTTGTTTAAAATTGAAGGATCTAAACGATCAAATAATTGATCACCTGGTCCCTTTGGTGCCTTTTTGAAAAGTTTTAAATTCTTGAAAACTTGTGGAGCAACTTGAACTTCTTGATAAAATCTAATAGAATCTTTACCTAAGAAATCAAAAACAACAGTTGTTGGTGGACTTAAAGTGATATGTTCATATCTTAAAGAACAACAACCGACAGTATCAGCTTCATCTTCTGATTTTTCACCACCCGCTCTTAAAGCAAAGATATCAATCAAGTAAGTGGCAGTAGCAATCTGACGATTCAACATCAATTTATCACGAAGCATACCTTCATAATCTTCTCTAACTTTTGCAATATGATATTTTAATTCTCTTGCCTTTTCAAATTTTTTGTAATCACTCATACCTTTCAATGAAGAATTAGCAGCGAATCTCACATATTTGACAGCGTTTAAAACATTTTCTCTCCACATGGCTAACCAAGAAACTGTGTTATCATGTCTAACTTCAGCCCATTTATGACCTTCTGGAGCTGGTGGGACTGGTGCATCTTTACCCAAATTCAAAATGATGTCTTCAGGGAAAACACGTCTTTTCAATTTACCAGTTCTTGGATGTGCACCACGACCTCTGAATAAACCTGGTGGTTCAACTCTGAAATTACCAACTTGTTCTTTTCTACCATTTAATAAACAAATTTTGTATGGTGCTTCTTCTTCTTCTTTCTCTTGTCTAAGTCTTTTCTTCTCAGAAGCTGGTATTGATTTTTTCTCTTCCTTTTTCAATTCAAAATATTGATGCATCTTTGTGAAATCACATTTTTCAAATTCTTTGATTTGAACATTACAACCACCAGATTCTTTTAAAACATCCAAAAAATCATGAAAGAAATTTTTTTGGAAAACAGGATTCTTACCATGATCAGTTTCTAACAATGCACCGAAAAAACCTGCAACTTCTTCAGCAGCCAGTGGCAAATCAACTGGTTTACCATCATAATATAGTTTAACATGTGAAGGTAATGGCTCATACTCAGGTGGAAACATAACACCATTATGTTCCAATGTATCCCACTTGATGGTATCGTCATCTTTTTGTTCTTCCCACCATTTATAAGTTCCATCATCTTCGTCATCATCACCATCACCATCACCATCCGGACTGGGTGTTTTTTCTTTCTTTGGTTTTTTGTCACCATTAGTTGATGCCTTGGTGTTACCATTAGAAGTTGATTTCTTTGGTTTCTTTTCATCTGATCCTTCCTTTTTTACTCTCTTTTTTGGTTGTGCTGGTTTTGATGATGCTTTACGTTTTTGACTTGATTTAGCTTGTTTAGCCAACGGAACGTCTCCATCGTCTGAAGTTTGACTTTGAGCTGACAGAGAAGTTTCTGTGGTTGATGTAGCATTCAATTGAGATAAAGGAACATCATCCTCATCACTATCATCTTCCAATTTTGGTTTAGTTGTTGTTGATCCTATAAAGAAACATAATTGTTAGTAACAAAAGTCCATAGATATACTAAAGCAGACGCATTTAGACGTTATGTAGATCTCCACAAACTATGAATACTCACTTTTGGTTCTTTGAGCAAGAACAACGTCATCCTCCGAGTCAGACATGCCTTGAGATATTTTGTATTGATCCTTATAGGCAGTAGTTGTTGTGAAAAGTGGTTGGATATGTTTTAATAAAATTTGAAATGATACAGCTCAGCAAGTTTAAATTCTGTCACAATTTTTTGATGGCTGATAACTGGCTGAATATTGCGTAGCTATTGGTAGATATTTCAAAGCAATTAGAATATGTTGATCTCTAAAAATATCTGAATCTCAAAAATTATTGAAAATACCAAGTTGAGACTTCACAGAAACCCTTGATTCAATGTTTTGATTTTGTTGTTGATGCCAGAGAGATTAATTTCAATTTTTCTAGAAATCGCTGGCGGTTGTTTTCTTTTTTTTTCTTTAAATCTGGTCGCGAAAAAGTCATGTGCTGAGAAACGTGATTATCACGTGAATTGATTTTCTAGTTTTAAGCTAGTAAATTAGGTCAAAATGGCAAACAATCATGATACTATTAACCTTTGGATACAAGTCGATGATACAGCGTCTGTATGGACCATCCTTATTGTTAATTAAGACATAACATACTGAGATTTCGAGCATGGTGGGTAAATTACATTGTCCAGCTACTACTAACTAGTTAACTAGACAGTACTACAGATCTTAACATGATCACTGCATTCGAACATTCGAACCACAAAACAACAGGTCCTTTACACAAATAGAACCCTGTTTCAGTACCTAATCGAGCTGTATATGTTGTGCCTTTTTAAGATCTCACACGCATCACCAAGTGCAACTGTTTTCAATTTGAATTATTTTAATTGTCTTTGTTATTGTGTAACTACTTTCGGCGCACCATCGGTGCTTAACCGCTACAATATTATTATTTACATATTGCCGCTTTCAGCATATCGCTAGTAAAATGAAAACAAACATACACAAACCAAATATTTGATTCGAAATTTGAATGGAAAAATAAAAAGATCATCTTTACCACATTTCTCTTCTACTCAGACATCTCTGGTCTTTGAAGCTTATACCCATTACCATACACACCGTGTTATAACCAGTTACAAGATCCACTCGTTGACTTGAATATTGTTTGTTTGTTTGTGCATATTCCATTCTTCACATATACCTATTTTTTTTTTGGTTTCCAGAGCTCATTCTCCAAATCAAATATCTTGAAAATAAGTTCTTTTTGTGTTAGCGCTGAAACATAAACTTCAATATACTACCATCTAGATCATTCAAGCTCATTAATAAGGTCAACTTCTATTCATAGAACCTTCCTTAATCACCATCGTTCGTCACATATATCATCCACATTGAATTGTCTCATTCTTTTTTGATCACAAGATTTCATCATTATGGCTGCTGTAAGAGGTCAACCGCTACAAGCATTAGGTGCTAGAGAATTAAACGCTAGGTCAAGAATCACAAATCAACAGATAACACCTTTGAAATCAACAAGAAAGTTAGAATCTGAAGTTGAAGTTGTCAAAGCTGAAAAAGTTGTTCCAGATCAACCTAAAGATAAAGCTAAAAAGAAGAAGGAAAAATTATCTGCTTTATGTAAGACTCCACCATCTTTGATTCGTACAAGAACTGGTAAAGATTACAAAAGAGGTCTATTCTTAGGTGAAGGTGGTTTTGCTAGATGTTTCCAAATAAGAGATGATAGCGGTGAAGTTTATGCCGCTAAAACTGTTGCTAAAGCTTCTATTAAAAGTGATAAAACCAAAACAAAACTATTATCAGAAATCAAAATCCATAAATCTATGTCACATTCAAATATTGTTCAATTTGTTGATTGTTTTGAAGATGATGTTAATGTTTATATCCTTCTAGAAATTTGTCCAAATCAATCATTAATGGATTTACTGAAGAAGAGAAAAGTTCTTACTGAACCTGAAGTTAGATATTTCATGACACAAGTCATTGGTGGTATTAGATACATGCATACAAGAAGAGTTATTCACAGAGATTTGAAATTAGGTAATATCTTTTTTGATCCTGAAATGAATTTAAAAATTGGTGATTTCGGTCTTGCTGCTGTATTACATGCTGATAAAGATAGAAAATACACCATTTGTGGTACACCAAATTATATTGCACCTGAAGTCTTGACAGGAAAAACCACTGGTCATAGTTACGAAGTGGATATCTGGTCAATTGGTGTTATGCTTTATGCTTTATTGGTTGGAAAACCACCTTTCCAATCTAAAGATGTTTCTTTGATATATGAAAGAATCAAAACAAATGATTTCCATTTCCCTGCAGATAAACCAATCTCTAATGAAGCAAAAATCTTAATTCAAGATATTTTATCAACTAATCCATTAAAGAGACCAACATTAGATGAGATTCTTGAATATGATTTTTTCAAAGGTCCATTCCCTGAAAAAATTACTGTTGAAACATTAGTTAGTGTTCCAGATTTCAGTCATTTGGACAGACATCAATCACAAATCAACTTTATGAATGCCAGAAGAAATGCTGGTTTAATTCAATCATCACAAAAAAATCCAGTTGAAATTCTGAGATCAGATTTAGAATCTGAAAAACCAAAGACAATTTTACCACAATCATTATCACCTGGTAACACCAAGAGCAAGTATAAAGAAGTAACTGACATGGCTGTTCGTCCAAGAAAGATCGAAGAGTCCTCTTCAAAATTAGGTAAAGCTAGAAGATTAGATGATGATCGTAAAACCTATAGAACTTCAATTGATGCTATCCCAAGATTTTCAGATACTGTTCTTCAAAAAGAATGTGAAGGTACATTGACTGGTATTTTAGCAGCAGAACGTCAAGCAAGATCAAGAGTTCCAAATAGATATTCTACCATTCTGAAAACTCCAACTTTAATTAGTAAGTGGGTTGATTATTCAAATAAACATGGATTTTCCTATCAATTATCTTCTGAAGATATTGGTGTTTTGTTCAATGATGGTAATACTCTGCTACGTGTTAACCATTCCAATAGTTTTTGGTATATTATGAATGATCTCACTGATGGTTGGGTAGCACAAGAATACAAAATGGGTTTTATTCCACATGAACTTTCAAGACAGGTTGAGATTGCTGATTTCTTTGCCAAATATATGAAGACAAATCTATGCAAAGTTTCTAATGATGATGATTCTTTGATTGAAGAAACAGAGGAAATTTTCTTAAGAAGATACACCAGATCAGATTTGTATGTCATGTTTGAATTGAGTAATGGTTCAATTCAATTTAATTTTAGAGATCACCATAAAATGTGTGTTTCACAGGCCGGTTCTGTTATCACATACATTTCACCAGATCGTACATCAGAAACTTGTTTATTATCCAACGTTTTGAGAGATGGTTCATTCCCAAGTGTTGCTTATGACATTGGTCTTGATGAGAAACTTGCCTTAATCAAAGAAGCTTTGAAAGGAAAAGTGAATGCTTAATTCAATCAATTATGAAGTACATTTGAATACTTCACTATTACATTAAGAATTGGTTCTGAACAGAATCAAATATATTATTAGATACCCCCACATACAAATAACATTTTTCTTCATAGGACCTTTATCAAGAGTCCACCAGCGGCATTCATTATTGAGAGATCAAAGAGATGACATTTTGTACTTTTATTTCATTTAATCACAAAGTTAATTTTTTTCACGTTTAATTAGTTCCAGCATTTTATATATATATAATCATTAATGAACAAATAAAAAATATAATATAAAACCAGATGTAGTAGCTTAACGCTATTTGATGTCAAAGAATTACTTGAATTTTTTGTGATTATTTATTTCACGAATTAAATGCTTTTTTTATTTCTAATATACAGCTTTCATATGATACAATGTTAATAATAAATTAACGTTAAAATTCCCAATCCAATAGAATAATTGATATTATTATATCAAAATTCAGAACCATCGACAGCAAAGGTTTTCAAATCCCATTCATTTTTGAATTTACTTTTCAATGCTTCAATTTGTGCTATAACATTATAACAAGCATTTTTTAAAGCTTCTCTTGGGGTATAATTATCTTCAGTTTGAATTCTCATGACAAAGTTTGCAAATAATGGATGTTCAACTTTATAAGCTGCAAATACTACTCTTTCATCTTTTAATAATTGTGCTCTTAATAAATTACCTAATGTATGATCTTCTTTTTCAAATGTTACAATTGCTGCATTTTCAACTTTTAAATCTGGTTCAACTTTGATTCTATTAAAGGTGTTAGTATCTTATTATATTAATAAAAGATGAATGTAGTTCAAAGCGACTTGGAAATTCATTGGTAAAGTTGATTAACGTTTGATTTGAAATATTTTAGCCTGCTTATGAATAATGAAAAACTAATTGATTTTAATACCTACTTTGATGCACCATCTGGTAAAATGAAAAGTTCGAAACGATCTGGAGCATTCATTATGTATTGGGTGTGATGGTTGTGTGATGTGAAAGGCCTTTAATGCAAGTTTTTTTAACTCCTTTTGTTTTTCCACATACTAAACCGATATCAAAACATAATAAAATCTCGAAAGTGTGTTGAAGTAGTGGGTTTACCATCTTTACATAGTGTAGTCGGTAACCCGGTCTGAAAGTGTGGGAACCAGAGTCTGTCAAACCAAAACGGCACTGACCGCTGACATAAGCTTTGTTTTTTCGTGTCAGTTACCCTTTTATTAGAAACGAATGTGCTCAACTCAGAAACAATCAAGTACTCGGGCTGACTTAAAATTGTACTTTATCATTTAATTGATACAGTGAAAACAAGTTAAAAGGTCATTAACGACATTATCAGAGATCATATTGCAGATAAAGTTTCTTGGGGTCAACTTAGTCAAGGGTATACACATCATAAAGTCAAATTAGTTTCACTCGTGAAAAGATCTCAGTATTTTTCCTTGTGTTTATAATCTGCCTGTCTTGAGTTGTTTTAATCCTTATTTAAAATTTGAAATTGAAAGAGAGAAGTTTTGTTGAAATCTTATTTAACTGATCATTTCCCATTATTCATTCAAGTTGCTTGGTCTAGATCTTTTTCAATATGTCTAATCAAGAACATTGGAAATCAGAACAGTCTGATACAAATAGACCAGGAATCCCACCACTTCAACAGTATGCATGAACTTTTTAACAGAGAAAGCTTAGGATATGTTTAAATACAAGATACAAAAAATTCATATGTGAATTATTTAAATCTATCCAAGTGCTTTCCAGATCCATGATTTGAACTTTAAATACTAACTTCTTTTTCAACAGTCGTCAAGGAGCTCCTGTCTTACCACCACCATCGTCATTACCATCTCATTCACCTTTAGAATCAGGTAAGTACATCTTCAATGAGGGACTAGATCATGTATAACTTTAGGATTCATATTCTGTGGTCCATGGAACTTGTCTTATTTATCTCATGTCAGTCCGAAAGATTATGCTCCAGAAGGTTACTAACAAAATTTTTCTAGGTGGCTTTTATTCTCTGCCTTCAATCAACGTTGGAGGACTAGGTAACGCTTCACATAATTTTGTTGTGAATCCAATCAATAACGGTATCAACCCAGTAAGTAACCATCCTCCAGGTCAACATGTCAATAGCAGCAAACTAACACCATTCTCGTTCCAGCCTCCTATGAATTTCCAAAGTGTTAAAACCGAAGGTGGTTTACCAAACCAACAGGGTCAAGCTACTGGCTCAAATGGGGCCAACACCAATCAACCTGCTCAAGCACTGCAACAACCTGCTCCTCCACAACAACAACAACAAGGAGGTGTTAAACAGCCAAGTGGACCAGGTACTCCAATGTCTGCTTATAGACCATTAAACGTGAAGGATGCCTTATCATATTTGGATCAAGTTAAAGTGCAATTTCAAAATCGTCCAGATGTTTACAATCACTTCTTAGATATCATGAAGGATTTCAAGAGCCAGTCTATTGATACACCAGGGGTTATTGATCGTGTCTCTACATTATTTAGAGGTCATCCAAGTTTGATTCAAGGTTTCAATACATTTTTACCTCCAGGTTATAGAATCGAATGTTCTTTAGATCCTTCTGATCCAAATCCTATCAGAGTCACCACACCAATGGGTACAACTACACGTCAAGAAACAAATTCAAACATCGTTTTCGAACAACAACGTTGGCAATCACATTCTTCACCAACAGGTATACCCCATGTTGCACCAGGACAAGCACCAGCTCCAGGTTTGATTCCTTCTCAAGCAGCTCCAGGTCAACAACCACAAGGCGGTAATCCACCAGGTGCCCAAATTCAAAGCCAACCAACTCATAGTCAAATTCCAACTCAAAACGATCCATATGGTCACTTCAATCCACAAGAACAATCATCATTATCTCAATTACAAGCTGCTGCAAATAGAAATAATAGTATAGGTGGTCAAGCTGGTGTTGATAGAAAATCTGGCGGTCCAGTTGAATTCAATCATGCTATAAGTTATGTCAACAAGATTAAAACTCGTTTTGCTAATCAACCAGATATCTATAAACATTTCCTGGAAATTTTACAAACCTATCAAAGAGAACAAAAACCAATTGCTGAAGTTTATGGTCAAGTTACTGTTTTATTTCAAAATGCACCTGACTTACTGGATGACTTTAAACAATTTCTACCAGACACCAATGGAAATGCAGCTGGTGGGTTATTAGGTTCTCAACCTCAAGGTGAATATTATCCACAGCAAGTTCCTCAACAGCAACCTCAACCTCAATTACCACCTGTTGGTAGCTTTTCACCTCCAACAGCTGGAAAAGTGAAGAAGATTGAAGTTACTAATGATCAATTACAAAATTATGAAGCTAGTAAAAATAGAGAAATTCCAACTTCAAGTATGCGTGGTTCAATATCTGCAGCTCCAAGACGCAGACTTGCTGATGAAACTACACCAACTTTAGTTCCAGGTGTTCCTGAACCATCAATCCCACCACATAAAACTTCGAACCTGATTGAAGAAATTGGTTTCTTTGATAAAGTTAAAAAAGCCATAGGTAGTAAACAAAGTTACAATGACTTTTTGAAAATTGTCAATATCTATAATCAAGAATTGATTGATAAGGATACTTTGATTGAAAGAGTTGAAGGTTTTATTGGTTCTCATATTGATTTATTTGATTGGTTCAAAGGCTTTGTTGGTTATGATGATAAACCATTACATATTGAAAATATCACACACAAGAAACATCAATTGGATTTGATGTTGTGTAAACCATATGGTCCAAGTTATAGAAAATTACCAAAAGCTGAAACATATATGCCATGTTCTGGTAGAGATGAAATGTGTTGGGAAGTTTTAAATGATGAATGGGTTGGTCATCCAACTTGGGCTTCTGAAGATTCTGGTTTCATCGCTCATAGAAAAAATCAATATGAAGAAATTTTATTCAGAATTGAAGAAGAAAGACATGAATATGATTATTATATGGAAGCAAATTTGAGAACAATTCAAACATTAGAAACCATTGCTAATAGAATCTCAAATATGACTCCTGAAGAAAAAGCTTCATTCAAATTACCAAATGGTCTTGGACACACTTCACAAACTATCTACAAGAAGGTTATTCGTAAAGTTTACAACAAAGATAGAGGTTTTGAAGTGATTGATGCTTTACATGAAAATCCATCAATTGCAATTCCAGTTGTTTTGAAAAGATTAAAACAAAAAGATGAAGAATGGAGAAGAACACATCGTGAATGGAATAAGGTTTGGAGAGAAATGGAACAAAAAGTTTATTTCAAATCATTAGATCATCTGGGATTAACTTTCAAACAAGCTGATAAGAAATTATTAACTACAAAACAACTTGTTTCTGAAATTAGTACCATTAAATCTGAACAAACCAATAAGAGATTACATCCTTTAACACCAAAACCACAAAAACAATTAGATTATGACTTCTTTGATAATGAAGTGCTATTTGATATCACTAAGTTGGTTTATGTGTTTTTGAACGCTGGTAGTTCTTACTCTGCAAATGATAAAGAAAAATTATATGATTTCTTCAAATCTTTCATTTCATTATTTTTCTCTATTGATTCTAATGAAGTTGAACAAGCCTTACAAAAGAGAATCACACAATCAACTGAACAATCTCAAAATTATGAACATAATGCTAATCATGAACCATCAAGTGCAGAATCTTCAGCTCCAGAAAGTGACTCTAATAGAAAACGTCACCGTGAAACAGATCTGTTGAAAGATGTTTTATTAAAATCTAAACAATCCAAAACAAGAGCTGATGAAACACCTGAAAGTTCAGTTTCACCAAGTCATGATTCAGCTGCAACGAGCAATGTCGAATCTGAAACTGAAAGTAAAGCTGGTGATGAAGATGTTAATGTTGATTTTGACTCTGCTGTTTCTGATACCTGGGTTCAAACATCAGTTCCTGATCAAGGTAAAACAGAAGCCGTTAATGACAAGAGAAATTTATTCAATTTGTTTGGTAACACTAACATTTATGTTTTCTTCCGTCATTTAAGAGTTCTATACGATAGATTATTAGAAGTTAAAAATATCAATGAAGAAGTCACCAAAGATATCACATCCCGTTCTGAAGTTCAATTTGCTAAAGATTTGAACTTGGTCTCAAATCAACTTGAAGATATGGGATTACAATTCGCCAAAGCTGATGCCTACACTCAATTGTTAGGTTTTGCTGAAAGAGTCATTGAAGGTGATGTTGAACATCAATGGTTTGAAGAATCATTACGTCAAGCATACCGTAACAGAGCTTACAAGTTATACACTGTTGATAAAGTTACTCAAGCATTAGTTAAACATTTACATACTGTTGTATCAGATTCACGTACCTCAGATATAATGTTATTATTTGCTAATGATAGAAAATCACCAGTTACAAGTGCTAAAGATCAAATCTTATATCGTAACAATGTTAGAAGTCATATGAATTCTGAAGAAAATATGTTTAGAATTGAATTTGATCAAGAAAAACACCATGTTTCTATTCAATACTTAGCCTTGGATGATTTAACATTAACTGATCAAAAGAATGATGAAGAAAAATGGAATTATTATTTAACATCATATATTATTGCACATCCAACTGAAGGTATCAATACAAGTGAATTAAGATTACCATTTATGAAATCATTGATATCGGATGATGATGATGATGCTTTAGAAGGTTATACTGATTCTCATATGAAGGTTAAGATTACTAGAGAAAACTATAAATTATTCTTTGAACAAGGTTCATACGATGAGTTTGCACGTTATTCTGTTTTCAACCACCCAATTAAAGCAAAATCAAAGAACACAGATGTTTTGAGTAAAGCAATTGATGATAAATTAATTGAAGAAGTTGGTCAAGATTCATTTGATAAAAATAAAGGTATTTTAGATGCTTTAGTTGAAGGTCCAGAAAAATATAAGGAATTTGTGAAATCTAGAAAAGAAGCTGATGAAAAAGCTAAAGAAGAAGAAAAAGCCAAAGCAGATGTTGATGTTGATCAAACAATTGAAAATCCGGATGAAACAACAGCTGAAGTGAAGAAACCTGTTAATCCAGCTATTGCTTCTGTTAAAGAATCTGATGTCACTGTAGATGCTGACTCAACACTTCCACAAGATGATACTGAATTAAAGGGTAATGATACAACCACAGAAGAAGCACCTGCAGCCGAAGAAAATGCTACAACAGAAGAAAAGAAAGACGCTGATAGTACTGATATAATAGAGGAAGAATCAGAAAAGAAAGTCGCCAATGGCGAACAAGATAAAGAAAAAGAATCAACTGACAAAGATGGTGATACTAAAATGGAGGATTAAGTATTAACATGAATTGTTATAGAGTTTAAGAAAGAAAAAGTTTTAATTTATGTCCAAATTGTGTATTATTCATATTATATAAATGATTTATTTTTGTTATGATATTTTTTTTTTAGTAGGATCATTTTTCAGCATCTAGATCAACGCCAAAATCTGAAAGTTTTTCACCAAAATCATTATACCATTCAGTTCTATTTAAATCATTTCTATGATAAACTCCTGAGCTTCTCGTAACAACAGTTTCATTATCTTGAACAATATCAGTTTGATCTCCTCTTGACAATCTATCTTGATGTCCACTATCAGGAGGCCATGGTAAAGAACCCAAATCTTGATCTTGAATACTTGCGTATTCACTTCTAGGAAATTCTAGACCATTACCTAAAAGTCCACCCCAAGGTAATAACCAGTTCCAAGGGTAACCAAAAGCTTGAATTAAATTTTTCCAAGGATTTAAATCATAAGGGAAAACAATATCATCAATTGTGAAGTTTGGTGAACCAGAACTTTGTGAATCTTCACTAGCACTGCCTCTACTGAACGACCATGAAGATACATTTTCAAGTTCTTTACCAAATATAGTTTCATAATTTTGCCTTATTTTGTCACGAGTTCTTTCTGTATGTATTTGAGATTCTAATCTTTCATATTCCCAAGTTTCAATTTGTGACATTCCTGAAAACATTATATGATAAAATACTCTCAAAGTTAGGATCCCCACAGTAGTCAAGACAAATAAACTTAAAGGTATGAGAATAATAGTAGCAGCCAGAGGTGTTTTATCAATCAAATATGCAGGTAAATTTCTATCATTCCAATAAGTAGCAGCTCTTTTGAATAAATGTACAAGTGTATAACCTGTAGTATAATCAACCCAAAGTAAAAACCTTATGAAATGTGGCATATTACCATGACCCACACAGTTTGCAGTCCAGGGACAATGATGATCCATTTTCAAAACACAAGTTTTACATGTTTTACAATGATGTGATCTTTCAGGTTTATATAATTGACATTTTTTACACCATCTTTTCCATTGATTTTGTGACGGTGTAAAATTTTTTGGTGGAACTCCTGGACTTTTGAAAATTGCTATCAGATAATGAATCCAGATCATAGTTATTGAAATTTCATACCATATCTGTTGATTTTTAGAAAGATCATTTGAAAAGATGAAATAATGACTTGAATAACCTATAACTGCAATTAACGCAGATGGAATCTAAATTAATGGTTAATATTGCAAACTAGATTAGATGCACAAAGAACATAGTACTCACAGCCACTCCCTGCCA
Source organism: Hansenula ciferrii (assembly GCF_000313485.1). NCBI lineage: Eukaryota > Fungi > Ascomycota > Saccharomycetes > Phaffomycetales > Wickerhamomycetaceae > Hansenula > Hansenula ciferrii. Next base: position 105,838 of record NW_011887710.1, read on the forward strand.
TGCTGGAATACTGATTTTTGCCATTGTTCACTCGATATCAACAGCTTTCTAGTTCATGGCGGACTATATTTGATTGCAGATCAGTAATTTTATAGAAGGTCTGATTTTTCGGAATTTTAACTTCGCGTCTTAATTTAACCGTGATTTGAAAGAAAGGAAAACTTCAAAAAAGAGAGTTTTAAATGAGATTCTAAGAAAACAAAAAGAGTAATTTTTGATTCAAAGTTTATTACCAAGATCAATTTCATATTTTGTTTATGTTTTAACTCTTTAGGGAACAGAGGGGTACTGAAATTCAAAAAAAGGAGGTTTATGCTGCCCCAACCACTATTTGGTAACCTGTTAATCAGCTCAAATTTAAAGTTACAAGGAAGCTTTTATGGCCAAGTTGGTAAGGCGCTACACTAGTAATGTAGCGATCCTCAGTTCGACTCTGAGTGAAAGCAACCTTTTCTTTTTGCCAAAATTTCGGGCGATTTTTCTTTTTAAATCTGTTATTAAATGGTCCAGGGAGACCCATAGAGTCATCTGAAGCTTTAGAATGTTTTTTTCTTCTTTAAAAGAGGTTCTCTTTATGGTATAGAGGCTTTGAGGTTCATTATATGGTTTGAGCATTGAGTTCAAAATATATAAGAAAAAAAATTGTACAATGCGCGAAAAATATTGTGTATAATAACGAAACGTTTATGTCAAGCTGAACTGAAGATAGCTATACTAGTATACTGACTAAAATAGCTTTATAATTAGTTGTGGAGATCAATAATAGATCTATATAGACTAGGGCGTTCAGTGAGCCAAAAACATACAGGAGAACTTCCAAAGATGACGGTGAAACACGAAAGAAAAGAAGCTAATGGTGGAGTTACCAAGAAACAAAAACTTAAAGGATCTAAAAGTAAAAATATTTCAATCCATGAAAGAGATGAAGGTATAAATTCTTCAGGTGAAAACCCTATAACCTTCTGGGATTGCTCTAAAAATATAGATGTACCAAAACAACCAGATCAAATAAAGAAACTTCATGTTTATGATTTTGATAATACACTTTTTTATTCACCATGTCCAAATCCAAATTTATTTAATGATCAAACTATAGGGATGTTGGCTAATTCTGATATGTTAAGTTATGGTGGATGGTGGTCTGAACCTTTAATATTCAAGAATATGGGTGCTGGATGGGATGTTGAATCTCAACGTCAATGGGAATCATTTTGGAATCAAGATGTTGAAAATTTATTAAAGTTATCATATGAAGATGATGAAACCTTAGCAATTATAATGACTGGTAGGAAAAACAAGAAATTTATAGAATTCATTTCGGAAATTTTAGAATCAAGAGGAATTAAATATGATGGATTAATGCTGAAAAAGGGGAATTTTAATACAACTATTGATTATAAGACTCAAGTTCTTACAGATATTTTAGATCATTATAATAAAATTGAGCAAGTTAGTATCTATGATGATAGACCTAGTCAACTTAATGGGTTCCAAAAATTTTTAAATGAATATACCGAAGCTGTTAGACCTGAATTAATTTATAATTTAATTCCAGTTTCACCAGAAGTTAAATATTTAGAACCAAAAAAGGAAAGGGCTCTTATAGAGGAACTATTAGAACAACATAATTCATTGGTTGACCAGGGGAAATCCACAGCAAAATTAGGAAGAATGACATTGAAAAGAAGTTTTTTTTTCAGTGCATATATTGTTGAAGTTGATTCTAAAGCTGAATTATTAAGTTATTTGATCGATAAATTTAATCATATATTCACACCAGAAGTACAAGACTCTATAGATTTTCAACTAGATTTCATACCCATATCTAGAAATAGAGTATCAGCAGCATTAGAATTGAAAATTAATGAAGATCCAGAAGTTGAATGGAAAATTACAAGTTTTGGTGTATCAAATGATGATGCATTTGCAGTTAGAGTTGAACCTGTTGGTGTTGAACTCCCTGTGAAAACTTTATACGACCCACCATTTTTAACAATTGGTACAAAGAGAAATTCACCTACATTAACATGGGAAAGATTGGAAAAAATTGTTGATTGGGTAGACTTGAAAGATAATGTTACAATTAAGACAAGATTTGGTCAAGTTGTTAAGTTTAGAATAGTTAAAGAGAATGCGAATTACAATAAAACAAGATACAAACGTCCATTATCAAGTGGTACCACAGAATAGAAGTATAGTGTTAAATTTTAGAAAAGTATAGATATCACTTCATTAATTGTAGACAGCTTCTCATGTTGAAAGTTGAAACCGGGTCAGATGTTTTCGGTGAACGCAACACAGGCGCGAAATATAAATACACGCGTCAGATTTGAACAGTATACCAATATTGAATGGAATTATAAGTTTAGATCTTGTTTAAAGATTATAATCAAGAATTATGGATGCGTCAATATTGAGTGTGCATTGGCACGAGAACAGTGAGCCTATTTATAGTGTCAATTTCCAACCACGAGTCGGTGATGATCAAGTTGATAGATTAGTTACAGGTGGTGGTGATAATAATGTTAGAGTAAGTTAAAAATGTCTTCAATTAATACCAAATGATTTGAATACTAACTATATGTGAATAGCTTTGGAGGTTAAATCAAATTTCTGACGGATACAAAGTTGAATATTTATCCACTTTGGCCAAACATACACAAGCTGTTAATGCAGTTAGATTTGATCCTAAAGGACAAATATTAGCAACTGCAGGTGATGATGGTACTGTATTACTTTGGACTTTAAGTGAATCAATTGTTAAAGAATTTGGTCAAGAATCAGATGAAGATATTCAAGAATCTTGGATATTAAGACATGCTTGTAGATCAAGTACTTCAGAAATTTATGATATTGCATGGTCACCAGATTCAAAATATTTAATAACAGGATCAACTGATAACGTATCAAGAATTTATGATGCTTCAAATGGTCAACAAGTTTGTCAAATTGCAGAACATAATCATTTTGTACAAGGTGTTGCATGGGATCCATTAAATCAATATATTGCAACACAATCGGCTGATAGATCTGTTCATATTTATTCACTTACAAATCCTTCATCAAAAGATCAATCATTATCACCAACTGTTTTTTACAAAATTTCAAGAACAGAATTACCAACAAGATCTACTACAAATAATTTAAGTTTAATGGGACCTCCAACTCCTGTAAAATCATCAAATGAAGATGATAACTCAACAAATAACAGTTCAAATATAACGAATTCTTCAAATCTACCGAAATCACAATCAAGTGCTACAACTTCCGCATCAGCTTCACCTTATATCAAATCACCAAGTCCTTCATCACCATTACCAGCAGTTATGACCCAGACAAATCCATTATTAAATTTTAAAAATTTAAAAAATTCAATGCTTTATCATACAGAAAATTTAGAATCATTTTTCAGAAGACTTTCATTTTCACCTGATGGTAATTTTTTATTCACACCATCAGGAATTTTTAAAAATAATTCACAAAATGATGAAGTTAAAGAAGAGTTAATAAATACTGTTTATATTTATTCAAGAAATGGATTAAATAAACCACCAATTGCTCATTTACCAGGTTTAACAAGACCAGCTTTAGCTATATCATTTTCACCAATTTTTTATGAATTAGATGAACCTGAAAAGAAAGAATCAATTTTCAAATTGCCTTATAAAATGATTTATGCTGTTGCAACTCAAGATTCTGTGATTATATATGATACACAACATATAAAACCATTAGGAACTGTATCAAATATTCATTATAGAACTTTAACAGATTTGACATGGTCTGCAAATGGTGAATATTTAGTTGCAAGTGCAGCTGATGGATTTTGTTCAGTTATTAATTTTAAATTTAATTCTTTAGGTAAGAAATTAATTGTTGATTATAAGTCTTTATTAAACAATTCTAAATCACAAGATGTTAAAGTTGATAATAAATCAACATCTTCACCATCATCACAAAATAAAAAAAGACAAACAAATGATGTGAAAGAGATTACAGGTCTTGTTAAGAAGAAACAAAAATCAAATACAACAAAAGAGGTTAAACCAACACAAGAATCTAAAAAGGAAGATGGTCAAGAAGTGATTGATTTATCCGAATCAAAAGAACCAAAATCTATTAAAGATCAATTGAAAAGAGTTACACCAACTCTAGTGAATGATGAAGATAAACATAAAACAAATGAAACACATGTTATAGATTAAAGAATATAATAGAAGATTATTTATAGATCTACAATTATCTAAACGTAGTTGCAAAAACACAAATCATCACATTTATAGCAAACCCGCTATACATAAATCATTCTTCTAATTTAGATAAATCTTGTTCATTCTTCAATTGTGATTCAAGTCTTCTTCTTGCTTTCAAGATCATTTCAGTTTTCTTTTGTTGTAAAGAACTAGCTCTTTCATCTGCAGAATCTGACCAAGTTTGAGTACCAGATTTAGATGTTTCAGCACCAGAACTTGTTGCATTAGCATCAACACCATATTTCTTCAACAAATTTTCAGGTTTAATATTATCAGTAGCATTTCTTGAATCTTGACCATCATTACCACCAGTAGTACCAGTTGGTCTTGGTGCTTCACCTTCAGGGAATGGTAATCCACCTTCACTTAAAAATCTATCAACAGTTTCCTGTACAGATCCTGTTCTTTGTAAATCCAATTTAATTTGACCCACAGTGAGACCTGGTGCCAATTGTTGAACAACTTCAATCATATCATGAGTGACAGGACGACGGAAACGTTGTGGTTGTGCTTGTTGTGTACCAGTTGCTGTTGATGCTGATGAAGATGATTCTCTAGCAGCTTCTTGTTCTTGTTCCAATTCATCTGCATCATCAGAAGAAATAAACCATCTTAGAAAGATAAACGCTATGACCAAAGTGGCGATGAATGTGATTGTAGAGCTGTCCATTGTGACTTGACCTTGTTTGTTCTGTCTCTGTTAAGGTTAACTCTTGTTGGTGGTTAAATTGATTCAGGTTGATCAAATTGAAATTTATAGGCGCGGTTCATTTAATTTTGGTGGAAGCCGTCGCGGGTTGATTTTAGAAGCAAAATTAAGGCTCATCAACACCAAAGAATGAAATGTTGTTTAACGATTGAGATGGTATCAATTTGTGATATATATATATACTGTTTGTGTTTTCATAGTGTTATCTGAAAGGCATGTTGTGGCTTTTTTTAGGGGTGATTTGAGTTATTTTTGAGAGCTACAATTGAGGAACCAAACCAATTCCATATAGTAAATACAAACTCCTAATATACACATTTCAAAATCCATTAAACTTCTTTAAACATTTAATAAAGTACCGAAGGGATCCTAATTTTTAAAATTCAGTTTAAAAGCTTTATCTTGATTATTAGCCTTATATATAAAATTTGTAATAATTTCACTTTCTTTAACAGTTTGAGTACTAAAATGTTTCTTAACAGCATTTGCTAAATCTGGTTTCGTTACTCTATCTCTTGATTTAAAACTATATGTTTTCTTACCAATTTCTGAAGCTAATAAATAACCATTTGTAGTTAATGAACTTTTAACAGGTAATCCATAATGATCTCTATATTTTCTTAATGCTTCATCTGGGAAAGAATCAAAATCTAATGGATCTGCAATTGTTTTTTCCTTAGGACCATTTGAATGAATATGTCTTGCCAGGAGTTCTGCTTGTGCCGCTTGTGCTGCTGCATTTCTAGCTTTTGTGGATGCTCTTGAATTTGGATTATTGTTATTGTTATGTGATGAACTATTCTTTGCTTCTGATTCTGAAGCTGACGGTGCCTCTTTCGAAGATCCTCTTGGTGGCATCTTGTGCTGTCTCTATAATAAGCTTTTAAATAGTGAATATTCAGTTATAATTCCACTTCTTAAAGTGATCCAGTCTCTTTATACAAAAGTGAATTCAAAATATTTCAGGGTTTTGATGCTCTCAATTTTGAAAACTTATTGAACATTCAAATCTGCCAAAAGTGTGTGCTCTTACCGAAATTTTCCGTTTTGGGAAAGTTTCCTGATACAGCTGAGAAGTTTGTTGATTGATCTACTAATTTATTTGATAATACTAATACAATTTTTTTTATTTATTAATGTCAATTTAAACCAGTTAAAAAGTCTTTTGAATATATACATAAATCAAACATTGAAATGTTTTTTTTTCTTTGTTTTTTTTTTATCATTCATCTGAACTCATTTCTGATATATCATCAGAAATTGTTCCACCTGGTGAACTTGGAATTCCACTAATTCTTGCTTGTTTATATAAAGTAGATAATTGATCAACAAGATTAAATAAATCAGTTTCTTTTTCAAATAATCCTATAGTTTGATCACGTAATGATAACAAAGCAATACTTGATTCAATTCTTGCTATAAAATTCTCAAATAAATTTTTATCTAAATGTTCATTTTTCTTAACATTTTGAAAATTTGATTGGAAACCTGAAACTTTTGATAAAATATAATCTAATCTTAATGTTATATCTCTCAATCTATAAATATCTTCAGCTGTTAAATCTGGTTTACGTTGGAAACCAAATCTTGTACCTAATGATTGTGGGAAAATTAATGAAATTTCTTCTTCAGTTTCAAGACCTTTTAATTGAACTCTACCCATTGCTTCAAGTCTCCATCCAATATTTGTTAACATTGCACATTCATTATTTAAAGATTCAGCAGCTTCATTTGGTCCAAACGCTTGTTCTAATGTTGAGCCTGCTAATACTAATTTATGTGCAGCTTCAATTCTTTTAAATTCAGTTAAACAATCTAAAGTTAATGTAATTTCACCACCATCTGCAACACCACAAACTCTTGCAGTTTTATTAACCATTGGTCCAAAATAATCCATTCTTCTTGTAATAATATCTGGTTCACAAACCGGAACACCCCAATGAATACCCATACGAACTGAAAGACCTTTATAAATAGTATTACCCATGGAATCTTTAACTTCACGACCTTCATCACTTTGTGTAATTTCTGCAGGCCAATCTTCTAATAATAATTGTTGTTGAACATTAAAACACCAAACCATTGCTGATGAAACTGTTGGAAATGAAACCATAAATGCATCACCTTCAGTCTTAACTTCATAACCACCAACAATATGTAATTGACGTCTCATAATATCATTATGTGTTCTAATTGCAGATCTCATAGCTAATGGATAATTTTCCCATAATAAAGTTGAATTCTTAATATCAGTGAAAACCATTGCTAATTCACCAACTGGTGGTTGAATTTCAGGTCTTAATCTTCTTAAATTTGAATCTTCAACTTGTTGCTTAGCAGGTGGTTTATAATCTTTTTTAGCTTTTTTCAAACTTAAAACAATAGCCGAAGTCTTAGTATTACAACCATAAGAAATTGCATAATCTCTTAATTTTTCAGCTGTAACCATTGGATTATCACTTTCTCTAACAATATCACCAATTGTTTTTGTTGGTAAATATTCAAATAATTCTCTTGTACCCAAGACTAAAACTTCATCATGTAAATGAGCCTCACTAATATCAGGACCTGAATGAATATGAGGTAAAAGATCTGAAAATCCAGCAGCTCTTGAAACTTTTGAAACACCATCTAATTTATCATCATTTGAAACAAACCCACCACTTGTTCTAATTCTTTCAAATTCAACAACACTTGAAGGTTGATGATTAACAGTTAGGAATGTAAATGAACCATCAGTCTTGGCCAACATTGCAGTAGAATCACCAATATTTGCAGTATAAATTTTCTTCTCTTTAATGAAAATAACAGTAACACTTGAACCAGTTAATCCATCTTCTGAATTTAGAGATGAGAAATTAATAACTTTATTTAATGATAAGAAAGTATGTCTCAATGCAGTAACAATATCAAATTTATTTAATTCTTGTTCAAAAATCTTGTGGAAATTTTCTCTTATTATATGTGAGATTTTACCTGAATTTATACCATCAAATAATCCAATTAATATACCACCTGCAATTTTTTCAATAACTGAATCTCTTGATAAGATATATTTATTAACTCTATCAGAAATACCATATGACATATTACCAATTGTACTTGGTGTGGTACGAACTCTCACTTCCATAGATTCATCTGGTATAGCTTGTGTAGTTAAAGTTAAATCCATTAAACCTAATAATCTTAATCTTGGTAAATTTAAATCTTCAGTAATTTCTAATTTTTTATTACCAGATAAATTTAAATATCTTAAATTAATATTTGATTTCCAATTCCATTCATATTTACTATTTGAAGTATTATATTTTAATTCATTTGAACCGACATCAATAACTTCCATATTATATAATTTACTTAATTCTGATGGTAATGTACGGAATCTATTCCCATTCAAACATAAGACTCTTAATGTTGCAATATCTTCAAAATCTTCTGGTAATGTTGTTAATGCATTACCTGATAAATATAATTGATCAATATTTTTACAATTACCCAATGTACCAGCAGGGATATCAACTAATCTATTATAAGCTAATGATAAGATCTTTAAATTGATATAATGCTTGATTGTATAGAAACAATCATCATTCAAACGATTATCACCAGCTCTGAAAAAAATTAAATCACTAAATTGTGGTGATGGTAATTCAGAAATTAAATTTGATGAAATATTAACAGATTCAATAAATGAAAAATCAAAAATTGATTTCAAATTATTATCATGTAAATCTAAATTTTTCAACTTGGTTAAAGGTGATAAATCTGGCAAAATTTCTAAATTATTACCATAAATTGATAAATCTTTTAAATTTTTCAAATTAACTAAAGTTGAAGGTAATTCACGTAATGCATTTTTACTTAATTCTAATTTTTCCAATTTAGTAAAAGTTAAAATAACATCTGGTAAGAAAGTTAATTTGGCCTTTGATAAATTTAATGTCCGTAATTCAGGACTTTTGATATTTAATTGAGTAACTGGATTTTGTTGTAAATCTAAAGTTTTCAATGAATTTAATGGATCTGCAATATTTGAAATATTATTGTGAGTTAAATATAATGTTTCAATATTTGAATCATGTAAATGAATTTCTGTTATATCATTATAACGTAAATTTAAAGTTCTTAAATTTAATAAATTAATATCAACAAAAGTTAAATAATTACTTGATATATTTAATTTCCTCATGTTTTTCAAATTATTAACAGATTCTGGTAAATTTTGTAATTTATTATAAGATAAATCTAATTGTAATAAATTGTTTAGTTTATTGACAGATTCAGGATAACTTTCAAATTCATTTGAACTTATATCCAAGACTCTTAAATTCGGTGGTAAATCTGGTAATTCACTCAATTTATTACATCTTAAATTTAAAGTTGATAAGTTTTTCAAACGGAAACATTCCATAGGGAATTTTGTTATGAAATTTCTTTCTAAATCTAAAGAGGCCAGCTCTTTAGCATAAACAATATTTTGTGGGAAATTCTTAGCTCTAATATTAACCATTCTTAAATTACTTAATTGAGAATTTGCAGTTTGGAAAAAATCTAAAGGTAATGTAATATCACCATTATTTGAAACATCTAAACTTTGAACTTTTGGTGAATAACATAATGCAGGGATTTTTTGTAAATCTTTACTTTTCAAATTAACATGTAATAAATCTCTTGAAATTTGTTCTTCTTCTAATGGACTTAATTGTTTTAAAACATCATGATGTAAAATAAATTTGAATAAATAACTTAGGTCATCTCTACCAATTTCATCCAATCTATCTGATTCTAAATAACCAGATAAAAATAATAAATTTGTTTGAATTTTAATTGGTTTTTGATTCCATTCTAATTTTTTAGTAACTTTCCCTACTCTTAAACTTAATTTATAATCACCAACTAATTGATATCTACCTTTAATATATCTAATTAATTCATCAACAGTTTCCATGTAAGGTCTTTTCAAAGTTGAAGTGAAATCATCATCTTCACCATAAATTCTAATATGATAATTCTTAGAGTCAAATCTTTGTTCATCTAATTGAGTAATTGTAGTTAAAGTTTTCCTTACAACATATTCATCATCATCATCTGAAACAGAACCTAATTTGTCACCTTTAACATCCCAACTCTCAGGTGCAGTCCAAGAATCTTTTTGTATTTTATCATTTGTTCCCTGTGATTCTTGTTGTTGGAATTGTTGTTGTTCTTGCTGTTGATCTTGTGGAGGTTCAGCAACAATACCAGTCATATCATTTAAGTCATTAACATTTAAAGCTACAACGGAATTCCCTCCTGTAGAATCATTTCTCATATCAAAGAAACTTGAAGTTATACTTGGATTATGTTTAACCATTGGATGAGAGCTAATTGCATTTTGAACACCTGGATGATTTTGTGAAGAAGGTGGTGGTGCAGCACCTTGTTGAACTTGTGCCTGTGACCCCTGTGAACCTTGTTGTGAACCTTGTGATTGATGAACTGGTGTTAAAGGACCCAAATCATCATTATAGCTAGAGCTTCTTATATTTAAAATAGATGGGGTTCTATGTTTAGAATTTGATCTTGTAAAACTCATTCTATTACTTCCACCACCACCACTTGAGCTTTCAGAACTTGAACTATTATGTCTTGAACTTTTATCATTTATAGAATTGATAAATTTCCCAAAGAAGCTCTTTTTACCTCTATTTGGTTTAATTGGATGTGCTAAAGGAGGTATAGGATCATTTTTACCAGCTTGATGAAATCCTTTATAACTAAATGGAACACTACTAAGTCTATGTCCTTGTCCTTGATGTCCCTGATGTCCTTGGTGATGATGTCCTTGATGATGTGAAATTGGATCATCTTCATCCTCCAAATCCCTTTGTTCCTCGATAGATTCATGGAACCGTTCCTGATGACGAGGACTTATAGGTTGATTGTAATCCTGTTGATATTGTTGATGAGCATCTGCTAATGATACCTTACGAGAAGATAATGGTGAAATATCCCCATCGGAGCCCTCTGAGCGAGAAGCCTGCTGGCGGTTGTCCCGCTGGATGTTGTACTGTCCTTCTAAAGAGCCCATAGAATCCCTAGCAATTGATGAGTAGCCAGCTGCTTCTAGTTGTTGATGGCCAATTGTTGGTTGTTTGATACTCAGCGGTTAACAGCTTTGTTTCAATTGCGAGAATTCTTAATTTTATAAATTTTTAAATTTAGTGTGGGTTCGCGAATTCATACAAGTACTTCAAACATTTTATATTTACTTTGTACTTTTATTTACTTTATATTCACTTTACTTTATATTTCTATATATTCATAGCTCAACTACGATAATCACCATTGATAGTCACATACTCATGACTCAAATCACAAGTCCAGAAAGAAGCTTCCCCATCACCATTAGTACCCAAATCAACATGGATTTCTAAATCTTCAAATTCTAAAATTTCACTTGCCCTGGTTTCATCAATTTGTTGAGGTTCACCATTAACTAATAATTTCAAATCTGCTGAACCATCTGTTGGAATGAATGAAACATTTGTTTTCTCGGTGTTTACTGGAACATCAGAATATCCAATAGCACACAAGATTCTACCCCAATTTGCATCTTTACCATATAATGCAGTTTTAACTAATGGAGAATTTGAAATAGTTTTAGCAACTTTTTGAGCATCTTTGAAACTTTCTGCATTTTGAACTTTGATTGTAACAAATTTAGTTGCACCTTCACCATCACGAACAACTAATTGTGCTAAACTTTGAGCAAATTGTGTAAATTCATCTCTAATCTTGTTATAAGATTCTCCTGAAGATTCATTAATCTCTGGACCACCAGCTTCACCATTTGCTAATGCTGCAATTGTATCATTTGTTGACATATCACCATCAACTGAAATACAATTAAATGAACGATCAACTGAATATTTTAAAATTGATTGTAATGCTCCTGAAGAAATTGGTGCATCTGTAACTAGGAAACCTAATAATGTAGCCATATTTGGACAAATCATACCAGCACCTTTTGATAACCCTGCAATTGTATATGTATTACCATTTATATTTATTGATCTGGAAATTAATTTTGGAAATGTATCAGTTGTCATTATACCTTTAGCACATGAAACCCATGATTCATGTGATTCACCTAAATTTTCATTAATTAATTTAGGAATTTGAGGTAAAATTTTATTCATTTGTAATGGTTGACCAATAACACCAGTTGACATACATATAGTGCTTGCTACATCTGTGGAACCAATTGTTTGATCAACTGTTTTAACAATTTCTTGAGCATCTTTTAATCCATTAGCACCAGTGACTGCATTAGCACAACCAGAATTTATAACTATTGAATTAATTTTATTACCTTGGTCCAAAATTTTTTTAGAAACTTGCACTGGAGCAGCTTTGAATTTATTTGTTGTGAAAACAGCAGCTGCATTTGCTGGATTTATACTCTTAATTATTGATAAATCTAATTGATTATTTTTCTTAACACCAGTTGATACTGAACCAACAAGATAACCTTTTGGATAAATACCCTCTGTAGGAACATATTTGGAATATTTATTTGATAGTTGGGAAAAAGAAGAGAAGAGTCTTTTCTGAACAGGCATTTTGACCATAGTTGACTATAAAATTGACCCGTTGATCAACTGCTTGAAGCTGTTCAAGTTCAGATTCAAATTGATAAGATTTCGGTTTCAATTTATACTCGGAGATGAGTCAAAAAGAATTTCGAGATATGATTAAATAGACACAAGACATCGACAAACAGACACGATTTGGACATGAAAAGAAGGAAAAGCACAATGTACATATAATAACAGGTGTAGAATAACAATTGTCTATTTAAAGCTATCATCTTCATATTAAAAATCAAAGATATTCTAATAAATAGCTACATTTTACCACAGTGGCACATAACCATTCCCCTTTTCAGCCTTTCCAATTTGTGTCTTTTCACAAAAAAAATCTTCGAACAAAAATTTTAAATGGAAAACTGAAAAACTGAAAGATCCAAAGCTTGTCAAATCCATTGTCAATTCAATTTCAATTCAATTGATATAATAACAAAGATGTCTACTACCACTACCAAAGCTGAACAACCTGACTACTCAATCAACAACTCTGATGTTGTTGAAAAATATAGAACCGCTGGTGCTATTTCTCAAAAAGTTTTAGCTCATGTTAAAACTTTAGTTGTCGATGGTGCTAAAATCTGGGATATTGCTCAAGAAGGTGATGCTTTAATTGAAGAAGAAACTTCAAAAATCTACAACTCCAAAAAGAACAAAGTTGAATCAAAAGGTATTTCATTCCCAACTTCTTTATCACCAAATAACATTGCTGATCATTTATCCCCATTAAATGCTGATGATAAACAAGCTAATTTAACTTTAAAAAATGGTGATGTTGTTAAAATTCATTTAGGTGCTCAAATTGATGGTTTTGCTTCAAATGTTTCTGAAACCGTTGTTGTTGGTGCTTCAACCTCTGCTCCAGTTACTGGTAAAAAAGCTGATGTTTTAACCGCTGCTTATAAAGCTTCAGAAGCTGCTTTAAGAACTATTAAACCAGGTAACAAGAACTGGGATGTTACCAAAATTGTTGATAAAGTTGCTAAAGAATATGGTGTTGTTCCATTAGAAGGTATGTTAACTCATAATCAAGAACGTAATGTCTTAACTGGTCCAAAAGAAATCATTATAAATCCAAATGAAGAACAACAAAAACAAGTTGATTCATTTGAATTTGAAGAAGGTCAAGTTTTCGGTCTTGATATCTTAATTTCATCAGGTGAAGGTAAAGTTAGACCTTATGATGCTAGAACTACTATTTATAAATTAACTGGTAACAATTATCAATTAAAATTAAAATCTTCACATTTAGTTTTGAATGAAATCAAAAGAAAAGCTTCACATTTCCCATTCTCAATTAAAAACTTGGATGATCCAACTAAAGGTCGTGCTGGTTTATCAGAAAACTGTAACCATCAAACTATGATTGCTTATGATTTATACCAAGAAAAAGAAGGTGAAGTTATTGCTCAAGTTTATGTTACTGTTGCTTTAACTAAAAACGGTTTAGTTAAATTCTCATCATCATCATTTGATGAATCAATTGTTAAATCTGATAAAGTTTTAAATGATGAATTAAAAGAATTATTATCTAAACCATTAAAAGTTAACAAGAAAAAAGCTACCAAAGCTTAGATTTTTGATATCTAATTGATATTGGAGATTCTTATTATTATTCATGGTATAACACATATTAAATGAAACGATTTAAGTAACGATTAAATACAAGAATATCAGTAGTTTATATAGTTGGTTGATCTTGCTTTATATTTTTCATATGAAAAGATCAATTTTCAAGGTATGAAACTCATAGAAGATGGAATAAAACTCTGTTATCAAGGGGATCATAGCCTTCATAGCTGGATAACATACTCTCAAGATTCCTCTATCTTTTATAGCTCATTCCAATTCATTTACTGAGTGAAATGACCATAATTTTTTCAAATTTTCTTTATACGCGTTTTTTAAATTTTTTGATTTTCACAGGCGTTAAAATCAAACCTGTTAAAATCATTTGATATCAAGTACAAAAACATTGCAAAGCTCAACAATCTAGGCTTACGAGAAGGTTCAACTGCTGTTTAAACTGCTGCTAATTGTCTGTTCAAGCTGATTAAGATCAAAGGTTTCACTCATTGCTGTTCAAGTTTGCATCACTGGTTTAATTGTGTGCTTGTGGTTTTTTATTCTCGGTATTTCTGGTTTTAAACTCCAAGTTCTGAAGGTTATCCTTTTATTTTTTGGTTAAGAAAGTGTTTTCATTCATTTCTAAGGCTCTCAAGAGGAAGCATACCATGTCCTCATCTTCCCAACCATCCGTCAAGTCAGACTTGGGATTGGATGAGTCGACTTTGCCTAATCAATCATCTTCACAATCTTCAAATATAAGGTCTAAATCATCTTCAAGAAAAAATTCAAATAGAAGTTCACCTGTACCACAGGCTGTACCACAGGAGAAAGAGACTAATGGGAAGAGAAGACGGTCTACTAGATTGACTGAACAAGAAGAGAAGGAGAAAAGTAAAACCTCAACTCCTATTAAACAAAATCATGATGAAGATGAACCTGTATTAAGTTTGAAGAAAAGAAAATTTCCCATTTTGGTTAAACCAATGGATCCACCAAATAATCGAAAGAATGGTGTTTCAAATGGAATTGTCAAGAAACAAACTAAATTGAAAATCATAAATGGGAAATTACATTTTGAAGAACCTCCATTAGCAGATCCAATGATTTCAGTTACTGGATTACCTCTTGAATCACCACCAAATGCTAAAATTAAAAAAGAACGTCTTTGGCCAAGGAAAAAATTTAAAAAGTCAAAGAACTCCGTTGAACCTGAGGATCAAATTGAAGATGATTCTAAAAATGTTTCACCTGAAATAAGTTTACCACCTGAAGATATTGATAATATGTATCGTCAAAATTTAAAAACTAATGAATATCAAAAAAAATTGAATCAAAGTCAAATACGTTCGAACATTATAAATCATAAAGATTCAATTAGTACGAAATCCAAAAATTCAAATTCCAAAATTATAATTCCAATACCCAAACCTAAATCTGATGATTTTAAGAAAACCACCCCAAAAAGCAATAAAAGTCAACACCAACAACAACAAACACAAGATGCTTTAACATCAACACCTAAAAAATCCAAACCTATAACAAATGATTCCAAACGTAAAGTTAAAAATGCCTCCCCTAAAAAACTTAGAGATAATGTTTATGGATTTGATGATCCATTAAAATTAGTTGGTCAACAAAGAGAAAATGCTCATGATTTTAGTGATAACACCAAGGATAATGATGATTTTTGTTCATCATGTGGTGAACCTGGTATTTTCTTATGTTGTGAAAATTGTCCCAAATCATTCCATTTTGCTTGTTGTGATCCTCCATTAGATTCTGATTCATTACCTGATGATGCTTGGTTTTGTAATGAATGTAAATGTCTTACAGCTCCACCAATTCCAAATCCACCTGGTTTGTTCCATCAATTACTGAATAAAGTTGATAAAAGAAATCCAGTACAGTTCCAATTACCCAAGAGGCTCAGAGAAAGGTATGCAAATGTCAAGACTGGAAAATATGGGGAATATGAAGATGATGACGATAAACCAATTAAACATGGTCCTAAATCCATAGGTTGTGACCTAATAGACTCTGATAATAATCATTTTGATAAAGAAGGTAATATACTGTATTGTATCAAATGTGGTACTAGTGGTATTAGTTCTGATAAAACAATGGGAATCCCAAATAAAGCAATGACTATATGTGATTATTGTTCAACTCCATGGCATCTGGATTGTATTAATCCTCCATTAAGTGCAACAAAACAATTAGGTAAGAAATGGAAATGTCCAAATCATATTGATGATTTATTACCTTTTAAACAAAGAAGATTGAAAAATCCAAAAATTATTGATGTTGATCAAATTCATAATTTTAAAAATGATGGTGATATAGAAATTAAATTGACTGAGGAAGTAGAGGATTCAGAGGAAGAAGATGATAGTGAAATTTCAATTCATGAAATTCCAACACCTTCATATATGATGAATAGAAATACTGAAGATGGTGTAGCTGCCGAAATACCAAATTCAACATTAAAACTATGGGATGATAAAACTACAATTTTTAGAATTTCAGAAGAAGGTATAAAAGCAGATTTCCTAGAGAAGGTTAAGAAGGATAAAGAACAAGAGAAATTGTCCATACAAAAAGAACTAATAAGATTAAAACAAGAAGACCATAAACTTTTGAAGAAGTTGATTGGAAATGAAACGAATCATTCCCTTGAAGAAAAAAAAGTCATAAAATCATTTATTGATTTACCTGAAATTGGTATACATGATTTAGCTAATGTTGCAAAAGAAGAATTAGATAAATTAAATCAACCAAAACCACCAAAACCAAGTAAACCCCAAAGAATTACACGGAATGGCGAAAAGAAGAAGAATTCAAATGAACTAAGTAAAAATGAAATGGATGATCTTTTAATGATTAAAAAACTTATTGCTTTAAAGGGAACAAATCAATTAATGGAGTTTTTGAAAAGTTGAAAAATTGTTGTTTGAATTTGTAATGCATTTAATAATAATATACAAAGAATAATATAAAGCAAAAATTTATAACATATTCAAATTAAAATTAAGATATTTATTATAGCTAACGTAGTAACACACGAATTAAATCAATCTTTTATATTATGCAAAAAATACAGGTTTTAAATTAAAAATCAGAATAATCACCAGATTCTTCCTCTTCCTCTTCATCTTCTTCCATTTCTTCATCTTCATCATCATCAATTTCTTGATTTGCATAACTAACACGTTTAGCTCTTGTACTTTTTCTAACAGGTTCCACAATTTCTTTTGACTTTGATGGTTTATTTGATTTCTTTGGTTTTTTAGGTTTTGAAACAGACTTGACCCTTTTCGGTTTTGGAATAGTTTCACCATCTTCAGTATCATGAACTTGTTGACGAAGTCTTTTAACTAAGTGAATTGAAGATATTTTTTGTTTAATTTTGATTTTCAAATTTTTTAGGACAACTTCTGGTATATAACTTGTACGTACAATTTCTTGACCTTCTTCTGAAGTTTTAGTTGATGTAAATAATTCAGATGATAAATCAATCTTACCAGGATAAGTATTTAAATTCCAATTTTTATGAATTTGTAATTCTTTTATGGTAATTTGTGCTAATTCTGAAATTCTATAAATGTTAAAAATTGAGTTATTTTGTTCTTGGAAATCTTTATCTGTAAATAATGCATCTCTATATTGTTTTAATCTTGTTGCAAAATAATATAATAAAGAAATGTTATTCTCTGTAGCAACGGTCTCAAGGAATAAAACAATATATTCTAAAGCAAATGTGAAAGCTTTTAAATTGCGCTCTTCTTCATCTAATTCTTCATCTTTAATATATTCTAGAAATTCTGGATGATGTGCAATTGAATGTAATAACCCAGTTAAACTTTTTTCAAAAACAATATTTTTTGGTGAATTTGAATTTTGTGTTGTCTTTTTGGTAAATGAAAATTTAATCCATGTTTTGATTTCATTTTTCAATGATTCATTTGGTTCAAAAGCAATGAAGTAAACTAATGGTAAAAATTTTAATGAAATAACTTCTGATTTTAATAATGAAATTAATTTATGAATGAATATAGAGCGGACGTGTTCATCTTCATCTTGAATCAAAAGAATTAATCTATTCAAGGTTGTAGGTTTAATCAATTTATTATATCTTGGTATCTTGGCCAATTTCAATAGATTTAACCCAGCTTCTAATCTTAATCTTGTTTGATAATGTCTTGGAGTTGGATAAGTACCAGACTTACGACTAACAATTTCACCACCATTACCGATTAATGATACTAAAAGTTTTAAAACATGTTCAGCAATTGATTTTATAGTTTCATCTGAATCAACATCACTTTCTGATAATGATCTCAATCTATTTGTGAAAATTTTCAAAGCTAAAAGTTTTGAAGTTAATGAACCTTCTTCACCATTTTCCACATCTTCATCATCTATCCAAACTGGATCATCTTCCTGGCCAATAACACTATTAGTTAAAAGAACATTTTTAATTAAGAAAGGTGTTATTTCATTAGCTTTCTCTTCAACAATACTATGTTGTGTAAGGAAAAATTGTGAAATAACTGCAAGATGACTAACAAAATTTTCAGATTCTGGATCAAATGGATAAATTAATTCAAATAGTTGGTATGATAAAGCATCATCATTTTTGGATAATGAAATTATTTTAACTGCGAATTTTGCTTCTAATGGAGTTCCTTGACTTGCAAATTGAACAATTTTTTCAAAAAATTTAGAATCATCATCATCTAAATAATCTCTCATCTTGTGGAAAATATGAAATAAAGCTCGAAGTGTATTAACTTTACTTTTCCCTTGGTTGGATGGTGTAGATTCTTTGATAAGTTTAACTAAATCATGAACTTGATTTTGAAAAGCAGCAGGTGTAATTGTTGAAATATTATTGATTAATTCTTGTGAACTCTTACCATATTGAGCATTATCACTTAATCTTAATAGTGATGAAATGTTTGATTTATTATAAAAATTTAAACTTGCACGATATATTAAAATTTTAAAAGTTTTAAAAATATCAGTTATTGAAATTGAAGTTTCATCATCAACTGAATTTATAATTTTAGAGTCTTGTAATCTGTTGAATAATTCTTTACTTGAATTTCTTATTGTTTCATAATCTGAAGATGAAGATAAGGTAAGTTTGATCAAATAATAGAGTCTTCTATTATTGATCTTAATAAATCTGTTTAAAGCACCCTGTGGATCATATTTATCAGGTAAGGCAACAGATAACCAATTAATAGTCTTTTCAATTTTGGTTTGTAAAGAAGCATCATCATTTGTTCCACCATTAGATTCTTCTGAAAATTCAATAAATTTAGTTAGTACACCAGATAATTGCTGTTGTCTTCTATTAAAAGCTAAGAATGAAGCTTTACCTTTCTCATCTAAACTTTGGAAAACATTTAAAATTCTCTCCACTCTTTTCAATTCATCATCTTCAAATGGCAAGATCTTCTCCACAAGGACCAAATCAACTAAATAATTAATATTTTTATCATTAATATATAATAATGATAAAATATGATTAGGAATTTGTTTTAAAATTTTGGAAATTTCATCATTATCAGAAATTTCATTAAAATAAATATCATTATATGAATCATTAAATAAATTAGCCAATGTATTAACAGCTTCTTCTCTAATCTCTGGATGTTTTTCTCTAGCCAGTTGTAATAAACCATTCAATATTGTTTTATTATTGATTCTTTTAGTTATAACATTAGTTGGAAGTTGTGCAATGGCTTTTGTGGAAACTAATCTAACACGTTCATCAGTATCAATCAAAGTTTTACCTAATCCATTTGAAATTTCAACCAAGACATCATTTCTATTAACCAATGCCTTGGAACCTTCTTCGACCCATTTATTTCTAACTTGAGGAGAAATATCAAGAGTTTTTTTCAACCAATTAGCCCAAGTTTCTTTATGAGTTTGAACAAAATTTAATCTTGAATTTGAAGCTAAAATTTTACCAATAGTTTCAGTTGCCAAGATACGGTATTTAACATTTTCAGCATTTAATTCATTATCAATAAGACCCATAACTGAACCAAGAACTTCTGGTGTATATTTCCAAATTTCTACTGATAATGTATGTAATTTTTTTAAATTTTTAAATTGAATTTCTGAATCATCAGATTCTGATTCATTATTCTCGAAAAGTACTTCTGAAAAAAATTTTGTAACTTGTCTTGCTAATCTATCAGGATTTGCATCACATATAGCCAATGTGAAGTTGAAAGGTGAACAACTAGAAGATGAAAGGTTTGATGTTATAGAATCACCTTCTTTAGTATTTGTTAAGAATTTATTCAAGATCAATTTTAAAACTTTTGAAGATATTTGATCCCATTCTGATATAATTTCAATTAAGATATCTGAAATGATTGGTTCTAATTTTTTATGGAAGGTTTTGGAAGTATCATAAAAGAGTTCAAAAAGTTCTTCAATTAATTTTGTATTATCTTCAATATCTGTAATTAATATAATACTTCTAACTTCAGCTAATCTTGTAATTAAATAAACTTGTTGAGTATAAAACCCATTATTTTGATCTGATAATCTTTTGAAACTTGAAATGAATAATTTGAAAATTGAAGTTAATTCACCATCTGTATAAGGAGCATCTGGTGCATAAATTCTAAGTATATCTGATATACAACAAGCAACTAATGATTGAACACCAGAATCTTTATGATTTATTAATTTCTTATTTATCAAATCATTCTTAATCTTATCTAATGATTTAACATCAAATTTATCTTGATCAATTTTAGATAGTTCAGTTGATAATGTCTAAGGAATTGTTAGTATTTCATTGATGGCAAATGAAAACAAATATAAACATACATCCAAACGTTCAAGTTGTTCTTTCACAGAGATGGATTCACCAGGAGAGCTCACTATGTTCTTCTTGAACTTGAGCTTAGGCAGCCTTGAAACAGTCATTGGTGGTTTATTTGGTTGACTAAAGGGATTGAGTGAATAAGTAAATAATATCTAACTAATGTTTGGTTTATACTTGAATTTTCGCGTCTAATAAATTAAAATTGACGCGTCACTTTCGCGGGAATCCACAATTTATATAGACAATATAGGCAAAGTTAATCAAATAAAATAGTGGAAGAATTCTAAGTTTATTACTGTATTGTAATTTGTGCTTTTAAGAATATCACTATTTATTTTCTGCTTTTATTAAAGTAGTCTGGTGTAAGAGCAGGATCTTTTATAATACAATAAGATTTTATTACATATTTCCGATCGGATTTATGTACAAGATCGTAAGTACAGTAATCAACAAGAACTTCTACAAATATTATTATATTTTATTATATATAATTAAGATATATCTAGTCTATATAGCTACCCTTCTATAAACAATCAAAAACAAAAAAACAACAACAAAAAACAAAAACAAATATATCTATATATCAAATGTCAAATATTAAAAATTCATTATTCAAATCATTATTCATCATGATTTAAATTAGATACAACACTCTGTTGTTCAAAATAATCATTATCATGACTCATATGATAATGAGCAGACCTAGGCAATGATCCAGTTGATTCTAATGGTGGCCTACTTAAGGTTGAACCACGTCTATGATTATTATTATTATAAATTGGTCTTGGTTTGGAGATATTACTTTGTGGTGGGAAATCATAACTATCTATACCAGCTATATGATCTGAAGCATTTGCAGCTTTGGGAGTTATACTATGTTGAGATAATCTTCGTGATATTTCATGGGCATTATCTGGTTGTCTTTGGGTGAAAGATTTAGAAATTGTTCTGAATAAACTTGGTGAATTATTTGTTGGATTTATTGATGATGATTGAGTTTTTGATGTTTTTAAACCAGATTCTAAGTCTTGTTTTGTTTGATTTGTATTTTTTCTTGTGAATATTTTCTTAAGGTTTTCTGATGTATAATTTTCTCTAGCGTTATAACCACCATCTAAATTATACTCATCTTCTTCAGATTTTTGTCTTTCTTTATTTGAAAGTCCTTGAATTGAGTTTGTCCTTAATGATATAGCATCAGAATTTAATGATCTTGTGTCTGGTGATTGTATGAAATCATCTGAATCATCTTGATTAATTGGATCTTCTCTTGAGGCTATTGATCTCTCACGACTTAATGGTTCTCCCATTCCTTTAACAGGGAAAACACCAGGAGGTGATCTCAAAGATGATTTAGTTTTTTGAGATAATCTTGAAAACCTTGATGAATTAGTTGGAATTTTGGATAATGTATTACTTGTTGATGATAATCTATGATTTAATTGTTCTTGTTTAGGTCTATAAGAAACAGGATTTAATTGATCATTACTTAAATCACTTGAATCTGATGAATTTTCAACTTCTTCTTTTTCACTTGGAACTCTTATAACTCTTGAATCCATTTCTAATTCAGGTTGTTCATCTTTTGCATCAAATTTAGGTAAATTTAATAATTTCCGATCTCTTTCCACAACAACAAGATGTAAATAAAATGGTATAACAATCCCAAAAATCGATCCACCAACTGCATTACCTAGGGCAGCTGGTATTAAAACTTTCCATATAGCTGTAGCCACGGGTAATGGAGCACCATTAAACATACCCATTGGTACTAAATACATATCAGCAACTGAATGATTAAATCCCATAGAAACAAATGTGAAAATTGGTAATCCCATAACTAATAATTTAACATGTAATGGTTTTGCCATTAATTGTAAATAAACAGCTAAACAAACACAAAAATTTGCAGCAATACCTTTAATAAAAGTTTGTATAAATGAAGATGAAGCTTTATCCATTGTAATTTCAATTGAACCTTTAATAAAATATTCTGATCTTGTTGTACCTGATAAATCACATATAACATAACATATAAATAAATTTGCACCTAAATTGAAAAACCAACTTACAAGCCAACTAACCAGTAAATCAAGGATGGAAACTGCACCACGACAAACACCAACTGAAAAATATAAAATATTTGAATTATATAATTCAGCACCCATTATAATAACATAAAATAAACCAATTGGATATAAAGCACCTTGCATTAGTTTAACAATACCTGGATTTTTTTCATAAAGGTCTGGATTTTCAGCTTGTGCTAATAAATGAAGCATACCACCAGCAGAGAACAATACACCACCAACTATGGAGTTGATCACAAGAGTATCAAGCCGTAGTCTTGCCTTTTTCATGGATGTAGCCACCACTGCTAAAGCAGCTTCATGAGGAGTGATATAGTAAGAATCCTCAGACATATATGTTCAGCGGTTGATCTGATAATCTATAATATAGTGAAAAATGATTCAGTTGTTGTTGAAACTTGGTTGAAGAATATAAAATTTCAGAAAGAAGTGTTGAACCCTTTCTTGAATCGTTTGACAGGTGTGATCTAAATAGTCTTTTAGTCTAATAGTCTAATCAGCTCTTGATTACTGAAATACGTTTATATTGCAATTTTTATCCTAGAATTGCAAAAGCAAACAGGCTCATCTTTTCCACTTCTTCCACTGCATCTCATTGATTCCGCACGGAAGAGTGTCTGTGCGTGGGCGTACCATTCCTAGGCTTCCGATGATATTTCTTTCACTTGATTAGTAGGAACATGGTTGTGTTGAAGTGTTTGTTTATTGATTGTAGTTGATTATTGCATTTTAAAGTGATTGTATAAATCAAAGATTATGGATATTCTGATGTTTATATAACATTTCAACTCCTTAGAGGGGATTCATTAAATCACAAGATCTTTCAAATTGACACAAAATATTTGGTGCCATGCGCGAAAGGTCTCGGAAAGACAAGTTCAGTGGTCTCATTGGCTGGGAGTGGACTTTATATACTGATTTGGATTTGATTTAGATTTGAATTCTGGAGTTTATTGTTTATTGTTTTGTGCTTTGTGGTGTGTTATGAGATGTTATCGAAAGAATCGAAAAAATCCGTTGTGTCCATATTGTGAGGTCGGTATAATATATGGGGAAAGTCTCGATTAGTACTTGAAATATTGACCTCATGCTGTTGGTATAAAGGATATGGTAATAGCTTATAGCATATAGGTACAAATAAGACATCAGTTACTACATTCAAACTTATATATTTGAATATTCCATGTATTCACTTTTCATAACTCATCAATAATCCTGGAAAGTTCTTCATCATAAGGATCTTTAGATTCTTTTGTTTCAACATTTGTCTCAACATCTAAGGATTCCGATGAAATTGATTGACTTTCTGGTATAAAAGAGCCATATATTGGATCTGTTGTGGCTGTATGATATACTGATTCCGTCAATTCATTTGTTATAGGATCAATTTTAACTTTCTTTGATGAAACTAAACCCAAGGTACCTAATGCTAATTTTAAAGTATAAAAAATTATATTGAATACAAATTTCACTGGTAATTTCAATAATCTACTCCAAAAAACTTTCAAAACACATAATCCAAAGAAAATTAATGCATAATACATAAATTTCTTATCTCTTTCTGTACTTAATTTTATATCATTTATAAAACCATCAGATTTTTCTAAAACACCTTTAAGAAATCCATATCTATCAGATAAATAAGTTAATGAATCATTTTGAATACTCAATTCATCCATATTTAATTGGGATTGAATTAATGAAGATTGTAATATTGAACTTGATTGAGATAATTTTGATGTGATTTTCTTGGTTGTTGATAAAATTTTATTATTTGTAGTTGTACCAGGTGCTTCAGTATGTATACTATCCTCTTCTTCTAAGTCATCAATTGATTTATAACCATATTTTTCAAATTTTAATTGTTTAAATCTTTGAAATTCTAAATTTTGCAATTCATTTTGCTTATTAACAAATTTTTTTTTAAAATTGATTAAGAAATCTTTGAGTTTATCATAATTTATAACATAATCTAATAATTTTTTATCGTTTTTCCTTATTGGTTTATTATATTCCAATTCATATTCAAATTTTAATTCTTGTTCTAAAAAAATTAATCCATCATTGAAAGTATTAATCAAATTTAATATAGAGATTCTAATTTCATCATCATCTAACCCATCAAATTTATTCAATTGAGCTAGTAATCCACTCTGTGCATCTTGCAATCTTGATAATTCATTCTCTATTTCAACAGACATATTTGATTCCTTGTAATCGATTGGAATATTTTGTGACTTTTCCTTGTAATTCATAGTAATTTTTGTTTTTGTTTTGATCCAAATCATCAATTTTAACAGCAAAGGAAAAACAAAAAAAGATGGATTACGTAATTCTGTCACTTTAAAAATCAAAAACATCAAATCTATAATAGTTTTAACAAAGAATTCATTGAAAGTAAACGAACGAGTTCAAAGATATCTTAAGGAATAAGCAGTAATCATGTTCCAAGGAAAGAGGTATCAACCAAATACAAAATTTGAATTCATAAACTATGAACAATCATCATCACAATCTTTTAAAAATGGGAAAAAAACTAAATCTCAAATACCATATACAATGAAATTCCAATTAGATGGTATTAAACCAAGATCTCAAACCTCAATAATTCATAATGATACTCAACAGAATAAATATGTACCATTAGAACAACAACATACTTTCATTTCTGGAAGGAATCATCCAAAAAATTCAAGAAAAGCTTCATATACAATATCAACAAATAATCAAAAACAAACATTATTAAACTTGATGTTAGGAAAATCATTATTTTCTGCAAAATCTAAACTAGATACTTGGTCTGAAATTATTAAAGACTATAATGAATTATATAATTTGGATAATAAAGAAGGTTTAACTGTACAACATGCAAGAGTTAAATATAATCAAATATTATCAATTGCAAAAGGGAAACAATTAAATGGTGGGGATTTAACAAATTATGAGATATTAGCATTGAAATATGATGATTCTAAAACAAATTTCAAATATAATTATAATAAAGATGTTAAATTAGATTCAAAATATGAGAATAAAACCCCTAAATTTACAAAAATTTATGAAATTATAATTGAATTAGAAACAAAAATTAATAATTTATCAAATCAAATAGTAAACTTGGGAATTAATTCAAAATATAAATATGAATTATGGCTCTTCCAAAAAAGAATCTCAGATTTGAAAAAAATTGAAGAACAATATCAAATCTTAGAACAAGTTGATTATAATACTGATGGGAAACAAATTAAAGTTTCAAAAGAGATGAAGAATGAAATTAGTGGGAAATTAGAAATTTTACAAAATGATTTTGATGAATTAAATATTAAAATTGAAAAAGATTTGAAAAATGGGTTAGGTGATAAAAATGATTCTGTTGTTGATACTGAGTTATTAGATAAAAAGTGAAGTGGGGATATGACAAAGGATTGGTTGGGTATGCATATAAGATTATATATTTCATGATGGGGTCCTGATTAAAGGGTCATATGAAGGCTTATCTATAAAAGTCACAAACTAGGATTGAACAGATCAAGAATCGATACCAAAACAATATCTTTATTCATAGATCTGATTTATGAACACCATATCATCAATTCAATTCAAGATATAATAAATTCATTCAAGAATGTCTAAATATCATATTCTGCCTCAAATAAAGAGATGATTATGGAAATCAAATCACTACAAACTTCTTTGGTACTTATACTTGATCACCAATTGATCAGAGATACAACAAATAATACATTCAACAGTACTGTTCGCTCTGAATCAATCTACGAAGAATGAAAATATATCAGTTGATCTGTCAGTTACCTACTTAACGACATTTTCATAAACTAAAACTAAACATAATTAAAGTCCTTTCGAAGTTGTCAAATGTCTTATATATTTTTTTAATTTGCATAGCTCAGCTGTTGTAAATATCAATATATAAACAAACGTATACATGATTTTGGACAAATTCACAGCTGTAGAACATTTAACGGAGACCAAATATGTATTCCAATTGAGACCATTTATACGATGTCAAACTGTGGGTTGTAGGTTACTAGTAATATGGAAAGCTTCTATTTTGTGATCAATTGATCTTACTAATCGGAAACCAAAACCAAAACTTTGGAAGATCTATAGTTAAAATTTAAACTTTAAAGTACTTATAGCTGAAAAATCAACATAATCTCAAACAGATTCACAACTTCTGATCCAGGGTTCTCTTTAGGGCACGATGTTGATCGTTAATCAAGTATCAATGGCTATGGCTGATCTCTTGGTTGTGTTTTAATGAATAGAACAAGGGATATTCTTGATAAGAGTATAAAAACCGCGTGATTCGCCAAAATATATAGCTTCAGGATTGATGATCTATTATATTTCTCATTGATTTCATTACAAATATTCAGCTATATTCAAAAAATGTTCTGTTTAAAACAATTATTTGCTGCTTTAGCTTTAGTTCAAGTCATCTTCGCAGCTGCTATTCCAGCTTCAGGCCCAAGTATTGAACCACAAGTTCATTTTGAAAAAATTGGTTTTAGTGATAATGAAGTTCTTTTCTTTTTCAATGCAAATCCACCAAAAGCAGGTTCATTATCAATCAACGGTTCTTTGACAGGAAATGGTAAATTAGAAGATCAAATTGCTATAGTTGGCGGTGAAAGAGTTGGTGAGACAATTGTTAAAGATAAATCATTTGATGCTTTATATAATGTTCCGGCTCAAGGTGATGAGCTTGAAATTATAGCTAGTGTTCAAGGTGATAATTTGAGTGGTAATTTCTTTACTTTTAAAGCTACTTATACTTATGAAGATGGTCAATCTGTTTCATATGATTCATTAGTTGCTAAGAATTAGTTATCTTGGAGCTTGAAGCTATAATGATGATTGAGATTTGAGATCTTTAAACTAAATACTTTACTTTCTTTCATATATTTTGAAAGTCCCTTATATAAGACGTTCATATCATATTATGATGAGTTGATACCATTTCATTTCTCCAGCTTACTATAGTAAATCCTCTAAGCGAATATATATATCTTTATTACGTATAACCCTGGGCTAATTATTCTTGAAGAGATCAATGTTAATGATCACCAAATATTTACCAAAGGGTGATCTGTCTATGTGTACGAGCTATTATGATTACTCAGCTGTAGCATTATTAACAATTCATAAGTAAGAAAGTGAATATATATAACATAACAAATTACACTCTTAAATGGCATGTATATATCGAAGTAAATCAGCTGAGTATAATATATAACAGCCTAACTAGCATTAAAGTCTAACCTATATGCTAATCATGCCAATGACAATTGGTCCCTTAAAAACATCAATTTTGAGCAAAAGAACAAAGTAGCCCTAATTTTCAATACTGATACAAAGCAGCTCCCCAAATATAACAAATCACAAGTACTGAATTGAGTTTGATGCTGTCTTACTTTCCAACTTTTCATATCTTGTTCTATTTTGAACCCCATGATGTTCTAGAAACCTTCTTTAAAACTTTAAACTATGAAAGAACAAGTTCAATGATGTCAAAGAAGTTTCCATTCAACGTACATGGAAGATCTTTGAACCAACCCCTGATAGTAACTGATAACATCATAAGAAAAAACACATGTGGAGAGAATTAAACGATTATGTGATCTAAAGTATTTTTGTGTACTTTTGGTGAGATATTGGTTTTAATTATAGAAAGATCAGCAAGGGTTTTTAAGCCTTGACTAAGCGGACTATGTTTTGAGTTTTGAAAAGTAAACATCAACAATTATAAACTTTTACAACTTTTTACGACTTCTTAAATATATACTTTCAACTTGGTGGTTTATGTGCTGTATATATTGGAGAGTGTCCAATAATAGCATCAGAAGAGGCACAGCTCATAATGTCAATATCGTGAACTGGTTCATAAGATATAGACCAAAATGAATATATAAAGAGATGGGAATCCCTTGATAAACTTGCAAATGTGATTAAGATAAATCATCATCAGGATTTCAACAATTCAAACATCAAATCAACAATCAACAATGTACGCTCTAAAACAAATCATCGCTTTAACTGCTTTATTACCAGTCATCTTAGCTGCTGTTAAAGAATTACCATCAAAAGCATATATTGCCCAAGGTGGGAAAGTTCAATTTGATTTAAATGTTAAAAAAGATGATTTACCAGGTGGTCCAGGTACCTTTTTAGTCTCTGCTGTTGCATCATCAAGAAATCCAAATCAAATCACTTTAGATGATAAATCTGGTTCAATTAGTGATTCATTATCTTCAAATTTTGTTAAAATTGATGATACTTCAGTTATTGCTTCTTATCATTATAATGGTGAAGGTGATGTTAGTGTTAGCTATCAAGGTGAATCTTCAAGTGGTCAAACTTCAGGTGCTGGTATTAAATTTATTGGTTCATTTGTTGAAGATTCAGTTTCTGGTAGACCGGTTAATGATATTTATAACTTTGATGCTAATTCATCAGCTTAAGCTCAACCGCAGATTTTTTATCAAGCTATAGAGCTTTGGGATGAAACTTTCCACTCTTTTCATCTATTCATTCATTCAATTTTAGTTCAGTTCATTTTTATTTCTAGGTATACCAGTTTTCATTAAATATACATATATTGGCCATGATTCTATATGATCCAATCGAGAGTTAACAAGTAGACATTCTTCTGACTGATCACTAGCTCCATACTATCCTAACAACTATCAACATCTGTTTAACCAACGAATAAACCTTTGAATGAATAATATGATCATTATAGACTCCGGGATTACATAATTATTGTACCATCACTTACATAATCATAATCCCACATTAAATTTTCGCGAATTTTTGAACTTTTTGAATTCTTTTTTTTTTCTTTGGGAAAAGAAGTGAAAAGTTGTCGATGATTAAAAAAGTGTTTAGTTGAGTGGCTAATTTGATTGGAAAACATCATAGTTATAAATCTTAAACATTTTCATATCAACTTTTCTTTATCATTTGTTGAAACTTTGATTACTCTGATATATCCAAAAGAATTAAATTCAAGTTTTTTGGGTTGTGTGGATCGTTGAAAATTTTAGTGAATCATACTATATAATCATAGAACATCTAATAGAACATTTACAATACAAATATAACAAAACATAATGGCATCTTGGTTAGGATTTGGAGGATCTTCCAAGAAAGAAGACACAACACAACAAACATCACAAATAAATAACAATCTTGGATTTGATCCATCATCAATTTCTGATGTTTCATCAATTATATCGACTCCAGGTGGATTAGATACATCAAGATTACATCCTTTAGCAGGTTTAGAAAAAGGTGTTGAATATTTAGATCTTGAAGATGAAAATTTAACTCAATTAGAAGGTGCTCAAGGTTTAATTCCTTCAAGAGGTTGGACTGATGATTTATGTTATGGTACAGGTGCTGTTTATTTATTGGGTCTTGGTTTAGGTGGTTCTTATGGGTTTTTTGAAGGTTTAAGAAACATCCCAGCAAATTCTCCTGGTAGATTAAGATTAAATACAGTTTTAAATCATGTTACTAAAAGAGGTCCATTTTTAGGTAATACTGCAGGTGTTTTAGCTTTAACTTATAATTTAATTGATAGTACTATTGATGGTCTTAGAGGTAAACATGATGCAATTAATTCTATAGCTGCTGGTGCCATTTCAGGTGCTTTGTTTAAATCTACTAAAGGTTTAAAACCTGCAGGTATTGCATCTGGTTTAATGGCTGGTGCTGCTGCAACTTGGTGTGGTATTAAAGCTTTATTAGCTTAAGTCTTTTTGATCATATCATGTATCACAACTGATTAGTTTATGAATTTTGAATTTTTTTTTAATGTCTTTAACTGACGCTCTCTCTCTGTATATAATGTTGCATATATAAAATATAATTTTACTTTTTTGAAAAAAGAGAAAAGCTAGGATTACGTACAATGTAATTATAAAATGGATTGAAAATCAAATTCTATGGTATTCTGAATATATTATCTCTATATATTTCTATGTACATTAAAGTCTATTATTATATGGAGATTTGTTCAGTTTGTTGTTTTTTATCTAATGAAGATTCTATTTCATCAAGTTTATGTTTTTTGGATTCTTGAATATCATCCTTTTGTTCTTTCTTTTCCTCTTTCTTCTCCTCTACTTTAGAGTCACTTTGTGTTTCTGGTTTTGTATCCTTCTTTGTTTCTTTCACTTCTTTCTTTTGTTTATTTTGTGGTTTTTGTTGTTGTTTATTCTTTTTCCCAATTTGAATATCATCAACATTTTTTAAAGTACCATCATCATTTAATTTTTCAAAAACTTTATAAAATTCTTCATAACTTTTAGCTCTTGCAACTAATTGATACATTAAAGATCTTCCAGGTGTCATTCTTGTCAACATATACTTGGTATTCCCAATATAATTATCAAAACTTTCAGCTAATTTTGTATATTCTTTAATTAATTCAGGCCAATTTAATGGTGTTTCACTAAAACAACTTGGATTTATTTCAGCTTCTGTTGCAATCATCCCACCTACATCTTCACCCCATGATGTTTTTTGTAATTCATAAAATTCTTTACGATTGTTTAAGGCACCATTAATTATTAATGTAACGTTATGATCATCACAAAGTTTTTTAATCTTATCAATATATGATCTAATTGGTGGTTCTCTATTTCTCATAGGTTGAGTACGACAATGAACAGTTAAATTTGAAATACCAGTTTTCAATAATTTAGAAATTAATGTTAATGAATCTTCTTCTTGTGGGAATAATCTAATTTTAACACTAATTGGTTTAGAATTTGGTTTACCAATTTTTTCAACAAGATTTTTCAAAATTGAAACTAATAAATCAGGAGTTTTCAATAAAGCAGCACCCATACCTGCATGAATTGAGAAATGTTTTGGACAACCAGCATTAATATCAATACCATTAACATCATTAATAATTTTTTCAGCAGCTTGAACAGCTAAATCAGGATTTGAAGTACCCATTTGAAAAATTAATTTTGAATTTTCCTTTGGTGGGAAAGTTCTAAATACTAAATTTGTAACACCTGGAATTTTAGTTTGACCTTTTGATAAATAATCTATAGTACCTAATTTTTCATTTATAATACGATCACAAGTCAAGATTTTTTTATCAATAATTTCTGGACCCCATACTAAATCAGCACCATATTTTAAAGCTAATAATCTTGTTGGTAATTCACCAGCTCTGACCATAGGTGCTAGCACCAATTTCCCTCTATAATCAACCATAATAATAATAAACCTGTAGCCTAGTAACAAACTAATAATGTTTATTAAATTTTGACACTTTTGATCTTTTGATGAGCTTATTAAAATTATTTTTCATTATGTAATACAAAAAAGAAATGGAATGCTACTTCTTTGGGTAATGAGTTGTTTTGAGTAATGGTTATAAGATTCATGGCCCTGGTCTTCCCTAGTAAAATTAAATTCAGGGGCAAAAAAATAAACGAATGCAAAAAAAAACAAATTGCAGATCTCAAAAATCATTCATTCTTGAATCGATAATCAATTAGAATTTAGCACTTGATTGTTTAAAGATCGTATGATATATATGAACATACTAGGAGAATACTTTTGTGATTCGGATGAGTTAAGGGTTCATTAGTTTGTGCTTGAACTTGGGGTTGAGTTTTGTGTAAGCTTAACACTAGGTACGTGGTCCATTTCTAGGTGTTTCATAAATGTGTCAAAGGTCAAAGCGCCCGGTTCAGTATCAACTGGTTTAATATATGGATATCATTAAGTTATATAAAAAGATAACTAGTATGTGTAATGATACCGGTTGACAAATCATGTAAAACATATCAATTCTATAACTCGATAACTAAATAGATTGTACCTTATAAGTAGTGCGTACGTTATAAGAAGCTGAATATCTCAATGTTTCATACCTCTTCTTAATTGGGTTGTCAAAAGATCATCTTTGGCGATGCAAAGATAGGTATTCTGATAATTGTATCACATGGATCTCTGTTGAAAAAGATACATCGATACATTTATGATGATCTCTGGCCAGTGTCGTAGTTTGAAGTTTGAAGTTTGATTCGTTTTGTTTCAATCGCGATGTTGTGTATTTGTTTTGAAAGTATGGACAGGTACAAAGCGCGTTTTATACGTTTCCATTCGAAACAACAAATAAATAGTGGTTGACAATGGAGAGTGGTGAACGTGGAACAGAGAACATGGAGTGGTAAGAGTGATAAGAGTATTCTACCATTGAGTATTGTAAGTGTGGTCACTAGTTATCATGTCTAGTATCTATAGTCCTTCTACTCTTTGTCTATCTTTTTGTCTTTCATTGTTTATTTATTTTTCAGCGTGGAATGTTTTGATTTAAAAATCGCGTCTTTATTGAATCTGGCCAAATATTATGTAAATAGCCGCCAGCCCAAAAATTTAAATCAAAATATAAAACAAATCTGAACCAAACTTTCAAAATTCAATTCCTTCTTTTTACTTTATATAACAAAGAACCAGTCCACAAGTTTGACAAGTCATATCAAATTCATTCTATACAAACTACATTCACTCTATCCATTCGCTACCACCCCCAAGCTATCACATACCTAGATACAAGGAGTTCAAGATCTCACATTCTTATTGTATTACTGGATCTTTTCATTAGCCGCTCTGCTTAGATCTGTTCAAAACATCACCAAGTATATCAAGGTTGCAAATTGCAATTTAATCAAACACAGTCGCCTTAAGTGCATTTCATATTAGGAGATAATTGTTCAATATGACAAAATTCATACCAAATGGTCAAGTTAGTGGGAATCATCTAAGTAAATTAGAAACAACTGCTGAAAAATCAATTGGTAAAGAAATTAATCTTGTTAATGGTAAAGATTTCAATCATTTAGATTTGGTTATTGAAGCTAAAAATAATAGATTAAAATCAGAATTCTTTTATATATATGATTATGAAAAATTTAATAATTGTTCACTTTTAAAAGAAAATTTTGATGTTTTATCAAGTGGTCAAATAACTCATAATTCTTCAAGATATGTTATTCATTACTTAACTATGGAATTGAAAAAAAGATTAAAAGAAATAAGATCAAATGTTAATGCTACAAAGCAAGAATTAAATATGATTTATGATGTTTTTAAACCAAGTTTAGGTCAATTTGATGATAAAGATATTATAGATGCTAATGATTTTATTAGATCTTTATTTCCATATGAAGGTTGTTCATTTACTGGTGAAAAATTAGAAAAATTAATTGCTCAATCAAATTGGATCACTTTGATTTTATCTTTAAGAATTGTTTGGTCATTATTACCAAATGCTATTTTACCTTGGAAATCTTTCCATAAATTTAATGAATCTGAAAAAAGATCAAATTTTACAAATAAACAATCATTTTATCAAGTTTTACCAACTTTTTTACCTTCACATAATCATGCTTGTGTCTTATTTGAATTTTTAGAAGTTTTGTTATACATTTTTTCAGATAATTATTTCTTAGATTTAAATCATTCAGTTGATTTAATCTTTACTGCTGGTCAAATTTGTTTTAATAGAGATGAATTTAAACCTTCCAAAAGTCAAAATGATGATGATTTAAATGAATTACAATCATTCTATTATAAAAGAGGTTATTCATTTTATCAAATTTTCATTTCTTATTTAAGATCTTTAGCTGAAGAAGCTTCATTTAATGATAAAGTTCTTTTAGAAACTTTTAAAATTCATGAATATCCACCATCTCCATATAAACCTGTTACTCAAAAGGCATTAACTTTAACTGTTCCAGCTGATGAAGATTTAGAAGAAACAAATTATTTTAAATTAATTTCAAATGCTTCAAATGCAACTTCAAGAATTTATTCATCAAATCATACTTTTACAAAATTTGAAAATAAATTTTTAGATAAATTTGAAATTAACCCACATAAAATTATTGAACATTTCTTCTCTAAATCATCAAAAAATTATTTATTAAAATTTGATAAAAATTTAAATTTTGAAAATTTTAAAGTTGGTAATGATATTAATGAATTTAGAAAAAATTTAAAAAATGGTACTTTATTTGAAAATAAAGAATTAATTTCAACATTTATTAATGATTTTAGTAGATATGGATTTGAAGGTAATAATAATGCTGCTAATCAAAATGAATCATTTGTTGCAGATACTATCAATTTTAATTTCAATTCCAAGATGGAAAATGTTGATAATAATCCTGTTAGAGTTTCTAAATTAGAAATTAGTGAATGGTTTATTAATGCATGGAAATATGAAACTTTCTTAGGTTATTTACAAAACACTGTTATTTTAAAATTAACTAAAACTATTGGTGATTGTGATTGGTTAATTATTACTTCAAATGAAAAAGTTAGTGCTAATAATCGTTATTTAACTCCACCAAGTTCTGCTGAAACTGCTATTGATAATCAAAAAGAAAAAGAATTAAGTCAATTTGGCCAAAGAAACTCAGATGATAGTCAAGCTCCAATTCAATCATCAAATAATTCATCTATAACTTCACCAAATTTACCTAAAAAGGAATTATTACCAGCTTTATCAACTAGAAGAATGAAATCTCCAAAAAATGGTGAATATAAAACTCAATCTTCAATCCCACCAACTAGATCACCACAAAAGAAAAAATCTCCAAAGAAGAATGCATTGAAAAACATTTCACATCCAAGTCCACCAAGAGATATTTCACATTTTGAAAAACAAAATCCTGATAATTTTGAAGGTTCAGGTTCTCCAAATGCTATGAAATCACCATTACCAATTATGAAAGATTTACCAAAACCTAAAAATTTTGAATCACCAGTTAAACAACAATCAATTGATGGTCAAACATTACCAGATAATGAATTAAAATCTCCAATGGCTGAAATTATTGATGTTCATGCTGATGCTCAATCTCAAGATAGTGATTTAAGTGAAAGTTATTATGATGATGATTATTATTCAAATTCGAACAATAATGATCAATTCCCATTACAAGCTCCTGGGAAATTAAATGAAGGTGATGCAACTCCAGGTACAAATGCTACACCATTGACTAATGCAAGCTCTTCAACAATTAATTCACCATCACCATCAGCAACTTCTTATGCATCTGCTAAATC
This sequence comes from Hansenula ciferrii, assembly GCF_000313485.1. NCBI lineage: Eukaryota > Fungi > Ascomycota > Saccharomycetes > Phaffomycetales > Wickerhamomycetaceae > Hansenula > Hansenula ciferrii. The sequence continues at coordinate 142,071 of NW_011887710.1, forward strand.
AAGTAAAGAGGATATTGTTTCACCAAAACCAATTGATAAAGATTTACCAGAGATCAAAGCTTCAAATGCTAGTAATGCTTCATCATCATCTGCACCAGTACCAAGTATTGCTGTTAGAGCTTCTGTTGCATCAGGTCCACCAGTTGCACAAACTATTGAACATCCAATTAAACCACAAGCTCCAAAACCTCTTCAACAACAACAAGCACCACTTGCAACTCCATTAGATCAAACTTTTTTCCCACCACCATCAGGAATCAAAAATGATAAATTATCTTCAACTCCACCTCAACAATTATCAAAAAATAATGTTAATCCTCCACCAATTTTCAAAGATAGTCATAATACTGATTCATTAAATTCAAATACTTCAAAAGCTATGTTAAGTCAATTAGATTTGAATAAACCAACTGGTCCATACCCAAGATCTTTCAATTCACCAAATGGATTTGGTCAACCTTTACCAAAATCACCAGTTGGTTCACCTGCTAGATTTAATACTGGTCCTGTTGTTCAAGGTGGTGCTCTTCGTTCTCCAAAACCTCATCCATATCAACAATTCCAACATCAAAGTCCTCAAAAACAATCAAATACTTTTAGAAATTCAAGTGCACCAGCTCCACAACAATTACAACCACCAAGAGGACCAGGTGTTCCAAAAAATTATGTTCCAAATTCTCCAGGTTCAAGAAGTTCAAGTGCACCAAATCAATTACCACCTCCACCTTCAAATGGAATTTCAAATGCTCCAAGACAACAATTTGCTACACCACCAAATAAACCAATTGATAAATTTCCCAGTATGCCATCACCACAATTCAACTTCACAAAACCATTGAGTCAACCAAGTTCACCAAATTCAATTACTCCAAATAATAATAGTAATGAAGCTTTAAATCAATCAAATGGTAAATCTAGAAGATTTTCAAAATTAGCAGTTGCAACTAAAGATGTTCAATCACAAATTAAACAATTTTCTCAATCAAATTCACCAATTGGTCAAGCGTTCCCAAAATTTTTCAAAAAAGCATCAAGTGAAAATTTAAAAGGAATTTCAAATTCAACTTCATCAAATTCTTTAGCCCATATTAATGATGGTTCTGGTCCTGATAAAAAAACTGGTTCTTTATTAATCAATAATCCAGAATTAGAAATTAGAAATATTGATTCAATTCCAGAAATTCCATATACACCAAGAGCTTTAAGAGATCAAGCATCATCTAATGGTAGTGATTTAGAATCAAATAGACAAGGTTCATCATCAAGTTTAAATTCTAATTCTAAAAATCAAAATGAAGATTTAAAAAAAGAAATTGAAGATGATTCAAATTCTGATTTTAATAAATTAATTAATCAAAATAGACAAAGTTTTACAGGTGAAACAAGTTCAGCTAATATAAGTTCTTACTCAAATTCAAATTCAAATAAATCTTTACCTGATTTAATTGAATCAAATGAAGGTGAAGTTGAAGGTGATTCAACTGTTCAATCCAAAAATGATCATTTAAAAATTGAACAAAATTTAGATGGTTTATTAGAAGAAATTAAAGAAAGTTTAGGATCTGAAGAATCTGAAAAATTTTTCAGTACAGATGATTTATCAACAACAAAACCACAAATCAATTCAAATTGATTATCATGTATATTAGAAATCTTAAATGTGTGACATTACAATTGGACTTTTTTAAATAATATTATTTTTAGGTGTTTTCTTTTGGTTTTTATCAATTTTTATTTATGACATTTCATTTGCTTATACGTTTTTTAATAGTTTTATTCCCAGATTGAAGTTTTATGTATAATAGTGCCGTTTTATCATTTTATAAATACATTCATTAATTTAAATTTACCAAAACGTAGATCTATCAACTACGTCAAGTTATTCAAACCCTTATTCCATAGGTCATGTTTTATATATTATGTTCATTAATTACTTAATTATTATACACTTATAAAATCAGATGTACTTCTAATTTATTACAAATATGCAAAACTTTTTTTTGGTAATCATAATTCATCATGATTAATTATTGATTCAGTTTTTTTATCTTCTTCTAGTTCTTCTGGTTCTGAATCTGATTCTTCTTCTTCTTCTGAGTCTTCTGAATCTTGTTCTTCTGCTTCATCTTCTGATTCTTCTGGTTCTGAGTCTTGTTCATCTTCTGGTTTTGAATCTTGGTCTGAATCTAGATCGCCTTCTTGTTCTTCATCTGAATTTAAATCAATGGATTCATCTTCATCAGCAGTGATGTATTCTTCATCTTCATCGGATTCTGTCTTTGATTTCAAATTTGATGAAGATTCTTTATTTTCTTCTTCACTCGCTTCTTCTTCATCTTCACTTGATTCTGAATCTGATTCTGAATCTAATTCTGATTCTTCACTTGATCCTGAATCTGATTCCTCTTCCTCTTCAACATCACCAATGATCTGTTTTTCCTCGTCTTCTTCTAATTCATTTTTTTCAATTTCAACTTGGCTTGTTTCTTTTGGGGATTTGGTAGCATTCAAGGTTTCAAATTCTTTAGATTCGGTTATTTCATCATTAATTTCCTCTGATTCTGATTCTGATTCTGATTCCTCATCATTATCATCACTTGACTCTTCTGCTTCTGATTCTTCTTCTTCTTGAACTTTAGATTCTAAAGCATCTTCTTGAACTTCAGAATCTTCAACTTTTTCAACATCTTCAACATCCGGTTCTTCACCAACAACTTCAGATTCATCTTCATTCTTATCTTCATCAAAATCAGTTTTAACTTCATCATCAACTGGGATTTCTAAATCAGAAGTTTCCTTGGCTTTAATTTCATTTTCAACATTTGTTTCCAATTCTTCATCGCTTGACTCTTCATCATCCGCTTCATCAGCACTCATAACTACCTCAGTTTCAACATCTTCTGCAACTGGTGTTTCTGGGGTTGATTCATCAGTTTCAATAACTGGTGCAGGTTTAGCAACTTTAGAAACATCTTCTAATTCATCATCTTGTAAATTTGAAGAATTTAAAGTATTTGATTCTTGAATTTCAAATGAAGTTTGAGTTAATGTGCCTGTTGGTGTTGTTATTTCAATTTCTAATGGTGATGTTCCTGCAACTTTTGATTCTGATGGGACTTTATCTTTTGTTGTGGATTCTGATGAGTTGGTTAATGATGTTGATTCTGTATCTGGTTCTGAATCTGATTCTGAATCTGATGATGTTTCACTTTCTGATTCTGAATCTGATGAGTTTGAATCACTTGAATCATTTGAATCTGATTCTTCTTCAACATCTCTAACTTTCAATTCTGTTTCAGCAGGGTCTGCTTCTGTACTAGTTGATATTTCAATCTCTGTATTAATAACCTCATCGGTGGTAGTTGTAATTTCTTCATCTTTATGTAAATGTTTTGAACTTGAAAAATCATTTAATTTTGAGGCTAATTTTGAAGTTAAATTTTCAATCTCTGGATCAATAACAGTTTCTGTTTCCAACTCTTTCTCTGTTTCAGTTTGAGTTTTAGTTTTTGTTTCTAATTCCTTCTCGGTCTGAGTCTCAGTTTCAGTCAAAATACTAGTTTCAATTGGAATTGATTTCTCAATTGAACCAATTTCAGAGCTTGGTTCATAAGTTTCAGTTGAGTTCAATAAAGTTAAAAGTTTATTCTTTCTAGTCTTTCTTTTTTTAGATTTTTTAGATTTAGATTTCTTCTTCTTTTTCCCAATTGAAGTTGATGAAGTTTTATTTGAATCTGATGAGTCTGATGAGTCTGACCCGTTTAATTGTGTTATTGAACTTGTTTCATCAACAGGTTTTGAAATTGTTGGATTTATTTCAAATGATTTATATTGATTTTCTAATGGGATTGCATCTTTAAATTGTTGATTTTCAGTTTTGATTTGAGGGAACGATGTTGATTCAATTGTTGGTGTGTATTCAGATGAAGATAAAGATGTGGTTAATGGAGTCTCAATGGAATATGGTGATGATGTTTCCAATGGTGTTTCAATTGATGTTTCAGTTGATGTTTCAGCTGGTGTTTCCAATGGAGTTTCAATTGAAGGTGTTGATGTTGTTAAAGTTTTAATAACTTCTTCAATATTACTAATTGGATCTTTATTAATTTCTTCAATTAAAGTTTTAACATCATCTTGACTTGATTCAACATCAGAATTTTCCAAATTATCATTTTCAACTTGTCTTTCATCCACAATATCAGTTGTTGAAACTAAATCAGTAGTTCTTGTAATTAAATCAGTTGTAATAGTTGACTCTGGTGTTAAAGTTGATTCAATACCCAGATCTTCAGTCAAAGTAGGTCCTGAAGTTATAGATCTTTGATTCAATGTAAAATATTCACTAAAATCAACAGAATTCCCCTGGTCTCTATGTTCATACCACCATAAACCAAATTTAACCAATAATGCAAAAACCAAAATTTGGAAAGATCTCAAGAAGAAATAATAGATATAATGAGTCTCCACACCCAGTTGATCTGGAATTTCAATAATATTTATTGTATTTGATACAGAAACCGAAGCTAAAAATTTCCCATTTGGTGATGATGTTAATTTTGAAATTGATAAAAGATGAACATTATTGAAAATTTTAATTTTTTTTAATGATTGTAATTTAAATAAAATTATTGAATTTTCATTACCTGCTATTGAAATAACACCATTTTTAGAATTAATATCAATTGAATTTATTGATTTTATCTTTTTGGAAATTTGAAGATTTTGTTTTATAGTTTTCAGTTTCCCATTTAAACTTAATTTTATTAAACCAATACCAATTTCATTTTTAAAAGAGACACCTAATAAGACATGATCATTATTTATGAATTTAACTTTATTTAAATTTATATTTAAATCAAAATCAATACGACGTAATAAAGATTTTCCTGTGATTATAGAAATGATTTCAATGGTATTTGTCTTGGTGATATAAGTTAAATTTTTACCATCAGGACTTATATCAAGATCTTTAACTTCATTATTTGTTTCAATTTCATATTTTTCAAAAAGATTAACTGGATCCAAGATATGAATTATAGTTGGGATTGAACTTGACGCAATAGCAGCAATTGAACCATTTGAAGAAATATTTATAAATTTTTGATAAATAGAGGGATTAGTTTGTCCTTGTTCCAAAGAAGTAGATGTAATAAATTTTAAATGATCTTTAATATAAATAAATTTTTGTAAATTATTATTTTGTCCATTTGATTGAATTGTTGAAGTTGCTTCATTACAACCTAATAATATAACATTATTATTTGAATCCAAACAACTTGGTGCATCATTTTCATCATTTAATTTCAATTCTCTAAATTTCTTTATAGGTTTTTTCAATTTGTTTAAATTTATTGTTAATGCAGTTAATCTATTTGATATTTCATTATTACCTTCACCACCACCACCTGTAACTAATAAAGTTTGATCATTAAGAAATTTAGCACCATATATGGGATAACCAATGTCATAAACAGCGGTATTGAATTTGACCATCTTGACCTTTGAATTGACCTTTGAATTGACTTTGTTCTAGTTGATTTTGTTGTTCTAATTGTTGTTCTTTGTTTATTCGTTGTTAACTTTCGTTTTTTTAGCGCTTAAAATAAACAAAGAATGAAATGTATTTTTTTCAAATTCCTCTTTCATTACCCTTTTAGGAAGTCAACAAGATCACCAGAAGCACCAGACATGTCACCAGAAGCAACAGGATCAACAGAAACAACTACAGAAAAAACTGATAAAAGTATAAAAACATAGACATTAACGACGTGAATATTAAAAGATTAAAATTAAAGCGAATGGTATCAATTGGCAATGCAAAACAGTATAAACAAATAGTAAATTAACAAAAAGGGTCTTATTTCAATTCATAATTCTTCAATTGGGTGAATAAAGTATCATTTTGAGCATGTTCTTGTTCTATTGGTTCATTAATTATTGGATCATTGAATTTAATAGCAATACTTTCTCTTCTATGATGATGTCTTTTACATAAATCATTATGAATATGATTTGAATCACATGAAGATATTGAATTTGATTGATCTGTATTTGATTCATCATCATTTATATGAGTACAATTTGTTAAGATAGATGATTTTCTTGAACTTGGTGATTGAATTTTATAATCATTTATATGATCATTATTATTATTATTATTTTGTTTTTGAATTGTTGGTAATGAAGTTGATCTTAATAAAAGTGGTGGTTTTGGACGTTGATTAGTTTGATTAAATGAACTTTGAACCATGGAATTTCTTGGTGAAGTTGAAACTGATTGTGATATACTTTGTGGAGTTTTTGAATTATTATAATACATTAATCTTGCATTTAAAGGCGAATTTATTGAATCTGTTATTGATTCTTGATCAAATTTGATTTCACATCTTGAGTTTCTTGGAGATGATGATGATGATGAAGGTGATTGATTGATTGTTGTTGTTATATGTGATGGATAAGCTGTATCTATAGTGTTGATCATGGTGACCAGCTAGTAATATATATATATGACTTTGTTGATTATATGGTTTGATTTAAGGAACAGATCAGAATTTTATAAATTTTTATACATTCCATGAAATAATGATCCAATGAAATGAAATGAAACAATAATTATATGTGGGACATATAAGGGACCATCTGCTTATAAAAGAAACGGTGTTAAAGCAGGCTGTATTAAACAATCTAATGTACCTGGTGGTAATTAAGCAATAATGTTAAACAGTACTTTTATTATATTAGATTGCTGAGCAGTGAGCAATGTCTGGTATTAGGTATAAAAAAGTACAATATGGTTATATGGGAATATGATTATACTTAAATATAGTAGTACTATGGACTAGTTTACTTTTATAGTATTGGTCTAGATCAGATGATTAAGTTTGTTTCCTAGTTTGTTAAGTTTAAAGTTTGACTCCAAAAGGTTTTTGATCTGGGGTACTTGATCATGATTCATGAACATCACGCCATTAATAGGGTGATATGGGTAATACAGGAAAACAATAAACAATAGACAATAGACAGTAATACAATCAATGCACTTCTATGATACGATAAACTGATTATATTATATACTATCTATTTATTGATCGATCACAGACGTTGTAATTGTTTAGATCTTTTCTTTCCTTTTAATTGTTGCTCATAGCTCATAGCAACGTTCAATGTAGGAACACAGAAGATCAAGAAGTACATCATGCAACAACAACAACAATAACAATAATATAATAACAATATAATTATAGTACAACAAGTAACACAATATAAATGGATTTCTTCACTCCATGATCCTTTAATTACCTTCCCTTTTACTTCCCTTCATTTCCCTTAGTTATTACTTCACCGGTGCAATTACCCCTTCGGGAATCCATCTCCCTATAACTCCATTTAAAATAACTTAACCCATAATACATCTCAAAATAATCCAATTAATCTCCAAGAAACTGGGAATTAAAGCCAAAACGGTCAACAATAGTCCATATTATTACAATATACGCCACTTAATTAACACAACACCCCTTTCTATTGTATTCCCTTGTACTTAAATTCATTCATTTATCCTGTTCGTGAACCTCTTCTCCGGAAAAACTATTAAAGCACATAATTTTCCCCTGAAATTTTCCACCTTGAGACATAATCAACAACAAAACATAAACAACAACAAAAACATAACAACAATGGCTCCATTAAACTTAGGTTTCGTCGGTACTGGTATCTTTGCCACTGATAAACATTTACCAACTTTCCAAAAAAATCCAGAACATTTCAAACCAATTGCTGCTTTTAATAGAACAAGATCCAAAGCTGAAACATTTGCTGAAAAAGCCCAAATTGAATCAAATCATATTTATGATTCACTTGATGATATCTTGAAAGATCCAAAAGTTGATTTCATTGATGCCCTGTTACCAGCTCAAAATAATAATGAAACTATTCAAAAGGCAATTCAAGCTGGTAAACCAATCATTGTCGAGAAACCAATTGCTGCTGATTTGAAAGATGCCCAAAAAATTGTTCAATTATCAAGAGAAACTGAATTACCAATCTTAATTGGTGAACAATGGATTTATTTTAAATCAGTTGATTTAATTAAAGAAAGATTAGAAAAAATCGGTCCAATCATTTCATTCACTTATAGATCAACTGGTCCTTTCTATAATCAAAATAAATATTTACAAACTTCATGGAGACAAAACCCAAAACATATTGGTGGATTCTTAAGTGATGGTGGTGTTCATCAATTAGCCTTATTAACAGAAGTCTTAGGTGAAGTTTCCACTATAAATGCTCATACAAAACAAGTTCGTAAAGAATCTGGTACTGATGATATCTTATTCTCTACTGTTAAATTAGAAAATGATGTTATTGGAACTTTTACTTATGGGTCTGCATTTGGCGCTGTGGAAAAACATGGTTCTTTTATTATTTATGGATTAAATGGTTCAATTACTTTAGATTTTAGTGCTAAAAATCCTCATAAAAAGTTAACTACATTAATTGGTACCTATGGTGAAGAAATTAAAGATGAAGAAGTTTTAGAATTTGATGAAGATCCAACCCAGGGTGTTGGTTTAGAATTTGAAAATTTTTATCAAGCTGTTACTACTAAAGATAAATCAATTTTAAAATCTACTCCAGAGAAAACTTATCATCATTTAGCTATTATTGCAGCTGCTTTAGAAAGTTCACAAAAAAATGGTGATACAGTGGAAATTTCAAAGCCATAGACTTCTATTAATTGAATTATATAATACACAGCTTGGCCTATATTTGTTTATTTCTTCTTGTTAAAATTGTAGAAATTCCTGCTGAAATTATAGAAACACCCAATATAACAACAAGCATCATATTTGAATATTCAAAAGTTCTTGCCTTATCTTCAGGCCATCCACTATACAGGGCATAAGTTGCCATTACAGAGCCCAAATTACCTAACCCACTAACTAAGGCACTTGAAACAGCAATACCAATATCACCATATTTTGAACCAAATATTTCTGAAGTCATTGACATACATGTTGGCACTGTAGGACCTAAACCAAAACCTGAAATTAATAATCCACCATATCTTGACCATTTCCCCTGTGCATAATTACAAACCACAAGACCAATTATAATTATTAAAGTTGCCAATGAAAAAATCAATGGTTTAAATTTTTTAAAAATATCAGAAAATGGAGTTATTAACAAGATTGCACCTAAATCAAATAACCAAATTGGTGCATATAATAAACTAACATTTATAGAACTAACACCTAACACTGCTTTAATTAATGTTGTACCAAAAACTGCTAGACCAAAACCAGTCCCTACGACACCAAAATACATCATTATTAATGGCCAAACATTTATATCTTTGAAAATATTCCAAACATCTTTCAACCCCCAATTGATCTTTTTGTTATAATGAGACATTTCTCTCTGATGTAATTCATGTTCTTCAGGTGTCAATGGGAAAACATTCAATTTTTTCAATCTGTTGATGATACCAAACTTGGAAGTTGCTTCATATCTAGATAAATCATTATCAGGTAACCAAACTAATAATAACAAACTAACAAAAATCGTAATAACCCCATAAACCAAGAATAACCATCTCCAACCTTCCAATCCATGAATCATATCCATCTTTTGGAATCCAGCAGCAACAAGCCCGGCAGCAGCAGCACTTAATTGAGCAGCAGTGAAATAATATCCTATTCTTCTTGTGATTCTATGAGGTGGATACCATAAACTAACATAATAACTTAAACCAGGCCATGTTCCAGCTCCTGCAATCCCACTGATGAATCTAACTGCAATAATACCACCTGAATTTGATAAAGAGGCATAACATGCATACACAAGACCAACGGTGAATACAATACGTGATAACCAAGCTTGTGGTGCTAATCTTGTCATGATCATATTCATAGGGACATCAAATATGATATAACCAACATAATATAATGCTGATGCTGTTGAAGTGTCATGAGTTGTTAGTTTCAAAGTTTGAGAAAGGGAATGATGAGATTCTGAATTCATTGTTAGGGTGTTACCATAAGCTGATGAACCAAATGATGTTAGGAAATATAATAACCATAATGCTGGGATTATTCTTAGGTCTAATTTCCAATAAATTTTGTTTAGTCTTTGAAGTTCCTCTGGTGTGAATTCTGGAAGGTAGTTTTCTTCTTCTTGTTCTTGAGTTTGAACTAGATTTTTAGGGTTCTCTTCATTTTTGGAAGATATTGATGAATTGATATCAGTCATTTTTGAAAAGTTTGGTCTTCTTTGAATATGAAAATGTATTATACTCAAGGATTCAACGACCTTTATAATGTATCCTTAAACAAACACCCAAATAAAATCTCAACGTTGATAATCAATCGTATGACTCCTATCTAAAATCTATAAAATGTGTAAATCATTCAAAAACAATTCATAAACTATTTATACAAAAAAATTCAAAAACCCAACAATATAACAAACGTCAACTTTGATTACCAGCTTTGAGGTGAAAAAAAATAAAAATTATGCATTTATTTACATGATGATTCGTGATTATTACCGGATTTGGTAATTTTGATGAATCATTTTGACAAAACCCGACATATATAAAGAATAGTTATTTTATCAAGTTTATGAATAAGTATAAGAAGTACGGCTTGAACATTATATATTATAGGGTTTGAATCGTTTGATTAACTACGGTTGGTTTTATAATTCATATGGAAATGGTCATATGAGATATGATATTAATCTCATGTATATGTGAATAGAAAACATTAAGCAATTGTACAATTCAATGTACATTAAAATCTTTTTGAAAGATTCATCGAACCTGTCTATGATCTTTAATATATATACAAATAATTTCATTTCTCTCACTCTCCTTTTGTTAGCTTATGATAACATGATATTCATTTCCCAATCTTTATGAACACTAAACCAACTATCATTTTCTTGTTTAGTATCTCTTCTTCTCCAAACTTCAAACATGATTTGTCTTGCACCCCAATATGAACCCACACCAGTTTTACTTAATGATGCTGCCCATTCTTTAAAACGATTTTGTAACTCGGGACTGATTGCGGAACAACCACCAATAAAACCTTGCCAAAATAATGGAATCATTTTAATTTTCCCCTGATCCATTAATTTTTGTAATGATTCAAGATGTTCAATACATCTTTCTGAATATTTTTGTAATAGCACATGACTTAAATCTCTAACCATTGTAAAATAATAAATAATTAATGAATTATAAAAACTCATACAATGATGATAAATCCCCTCATGTGATGCACTTAGGAATTCTCCTGTGGTTTCTTCTTTTAATTTCCATTCATTTATCCATGATAATAATTTAGATTCAAAACTTAAACATAATTCATCAATATATTCTTTTTTAGTTTCTGTTTCTCCCTTTCCTTCGATATAAAATCTAATTTTTAATAAATTAACAGTATCACTAAATAATAAAATCATAGAATTTGGTAATCCATATAATGCATCTGTTAATAATAATTCTTTTGAAACTTTTGATGATGATGTATTATTTTCATCAATAAAAGCTGGTGAATAAGCACTTGGTGTAGTTCTTTCACTTAATATAGCAGAAACTTCTTCTTTATCAATAATATTTGAAGTTTTAATCCCACCATTTTCATTTTTATTAGCTTCAGGTGATTCAATAAAATTTTCTAAATTTTTGGAAGTGTTAAAAAAAACTTTTTCAACTTTTTCACGTAATTGATCACTTATAGTATTTAAATTTTCAAAATTTGTTGAATCTTGCATATTTTTTAAAAAACTGAAAATTCGATGTAATAATTTTGCCTTATGACTAACTATTGGTCTTTCAATCATTCTTTTTGATATAATCTCTTCACAAACTGAAATATGATATTGACAATCAGACATTGTACCCCAAACGATATCAATTGTATTCATTGATAAAATAGCAGTAACAACATCTTTATAACGTTCAGTTTTCAAATCTGGTACATCACTTTCCAACATTTTTTTCAAAAAAGCTGAAGCTTGTAATCTTAATTCAATACCCAAGTTAAGGAAAAATTTTGTCTCAGGTGAACCTTTTTCATATCTTGATTGTAAATTAAAACATGATACAGCCAAAAGAGCATTCAATAATGAAGATCTTGAATTTGGGGTATGACCAAGACCACTTAAATCTCCAATAGCTCTCAAGGCTCTTGGGAAATAAATAGTTTTCCATGGATTTTTAGGGAATGCCACCACAGTCATTAAATCTGCAACTTCATTTATATAATGTTGTAATAAAAATCTTGTTAATGGAGATATTTGTAATGAAGTATTTGAAATCGGTATAGAAGATGGAATGTTTTCTTTCGTTGGTAATGTTAAAATTTTAATAATTTCTTCTGGCATCTTGGATTCAAATGTACTTATAATGATATCACCATCTTCTTCATTTTCAACTTCTTCTTCTTGGATAGTACCCTGTGTATGATTGTTTAAACCTTGAGAAATACTTTCATTCTCAATATTCAAATGAGTTGGATGTGAAGATCTTAAGACATTGAAAACTTCTTTATCATAAGGATATAAATCAGGTATATTAAAAGCATCATTTTGCAAAGCCATTGGAGTATCTGTATTTGTTGTTGCAAATGGAGTCATAAAATCAAAATTATTATAATTATCATTAAAAGTAGCAGCTGTGGCAGATAACATTGCATCATATCTTAATTCATTGGATAGCCATTCATTATTTAAATTATTTAACTTGTTTTGTTCTTCAAATATATTTCCTAATTGAACATTAACCTCACCATTTTTTTGCCGTATATTTGAAGAATCATTATTATTACTAGTTTTATTATGATTTAATATAGGTGATTCAGTTCTATTATCTTGATTTATTGATGAAGGAGAATCAGCATTATTTCTATATTTTGTCTTGTTTAATTTTCTTCTTTTCCTCATTAGATGTGATGGAATATTTCTTAACCCTTCAAAAACACCAAATGGACCTTGCATCCAAGTTTGATTATATTCAATCAAACTATATTCAGGACTATGCAATAGCCCAAGATCTCTATCCATTTCTTCATAAGTTTCATATTCTCGATCATATTTAACAAAATCAATATTACGTCTTTGGAAAGATTTTTCATTATTATTACCTTCATCATCATCATTATCATCTTTTGATGATGCGGGTAATTGATACCCATATTTATCAAACTTAATAGGTCTTGACCAACATAGGTTAATTTGATAACCAGCACAGATTAAACCAGATTTTTCACATCTTTTACAAAAAGGTTTCCCCAAATCACATTTAATCTTTCTTGAACGACAAGTAGCACAACCGGTAAAAGTTTTAGTCTTCTTCTTCTTGACTGGTTTAGCATTCTTGAGGGCCTTCGTCATTGTAACAAAACCACCTGGGACCAAACGTGAACCAAACTTCAACAATCAACCCAACCGTAACCAAAATCTGAACGTTTGTCGACCTTTTGCGTTGTTTCTGTTTGGATGCTTACAATTAGTCAATAATTAATTTACAACATGGGCGCGGTGGTCGGATGTGGCTGCCGGAGTCACGTTCCCGCGAATCACAATTCCGACCATTTGGAATTAATATGAAAACCGCCATCAACGATAAACAAAAGATAACATCAGAAAGACAGGCGTTGATGGACAATTGGTGAAGATGTCTGCTGCTGATAGAAAGAGAAAGAAGGTCAAATTCTTCACTTCGGATGTCAAGTCATTGCTCTACGCTTTCGGGGATGTTGAGAACCCATTACCAGAGACTGTGAATGCATTAGAAGATATATTAATTACTTATATTATTGATACTTGTCATGAAGCTTCAGCATTTGCTAAAACCACAAAGAGACAGAAGATAAAAGTTGATGATTTTAAATTCGTACTACGAAGAGATCCAGTTAAACATGGTCGTGTCCAGGAATTATTAAATTTACAAAAAATCATTCAAGATGCAAGAAAACAATTTGATAATAGTGAAGGTAAATCATTGAAGAATGCAAATTATGTTGCTGAAGATGATGATGATGATGAAAAGGGAAGTGATAAAGATGACGGTGATGATAAAGAAGAATTAGATCTTGGTGATTTGACTACAACATCGGTTAATACTACAACTAATGGTATTCCAAGTAGTTCACAAATTTCAAATGATACAAGTTTAATATCAACTACAACAAAGAAGGGTAAAAAGAATGATAAAACCGCTGAACAAGATCCAAAAAAGAAACCAAAGAGAAAATATAATAAAGATCCTAATAAGGAAAGAAAACCTTATAAAAAAAGGGCTAAAAAGGGTGAACAACCAAATGTTGCAACACCAAAATGATAATTTTAATGACCAACTACAATTTTTAATGAAATCTATAACTTTGTTTTATTTATTTTTTTTCTATATGTACAATATACTATAAAAATCAAAAAACTCCTTTAAATTCCTTATTGTAAAATTTTATATAAATATTCTTCAGATTCTTCTTGTGAATAAGCTTTATTACCAATAAATAAATTCCACCATTGATTGAATTTAAATAATCCAATATGGAAAAGGTTTTTTGGTAAGTTTAAATAACTATTAAAAATAAATTTTAATGCACCATTGACTGCATTCAATTCTTGATAAAATGCAGATTTTAATGTCTTGTTATCATTCACTTCATCAAATTCTTCACGATCATCTTCAAATTCAAAATCTTCTTGAGATTCTAATGATGGTGCTCTATATGTATTCTTATCTAATGGAACTTCATCTTCAGGTTCAATACCAAGATTTAAATAATTAAAATTTTGAATTGATTCAATTGATTTAGTTAATCTATCAAAAGTATTAAATAATGATTTAATTTCATTTTTTTTCAAACTTTTCAAAACTTTTGGTGATTCAAATAAAATTTTCAATGCAGTGGCATAACCTGTTGATTGAATTTTTCCCCATAATCTACATCTATCACATGTAACACAATCCATTAATCTTGTAACGTTTTTAAATTTTAATTTGAATTCTTCTTTGATTTCTGAATTTTCAAACATTAAATCTTCATTGAAAATCTGTAAATCATGTGGTAAAGCTTCAATTATCTTGTTGATTTGTCTTTTGATAGAACGATCTTTACCCAAATCTAAAGTATTAAATTTAATTTCATTTAAATATGGTGAAATTTTCAATAATGATCTAATAACTAATGCATAATTGAAATAAATATTTTCAATACGTTCAGGGAAATCACCAACTTTAAATTTAAATAATTCAAGATTTGGTTCCCATGAATTTGTAATATTATTATAATATTCATTTGATAAATGAGTAGAAACTGATGAATGAAATCCAGAAATAATTTGGAAGAAAACTTTTTGTTCAATATCACATTCACCTTCTAATTGATTTTGATAAATCATACCCCAAATATTTCTTTCTGGTGTTGGAATATAACCTGTAAATCTTTCAGGATTTCTTGAAATATCAATTATAACACCATTTTTTTCATCTAAATCACACCATTCATCATCTTCTTCCTGAGCTTGACCTTGTTGTTGTTTTGGACATAATGAATCCAAGAATGAATCTTGATTAATATCACCTAATTTCTCAACTTGTTCATCAACATCATAATCATATTCATTTGTATGAACATCAAGATCTAATTGACAACCTGGACTAAAACATATAGATTGACATTCAAAAAATGGACATTGCATATCTAAATTGAATTGATAATGTTTGAAATAATCATTTTGAACTAATGAATGAACATTTGAACGAATTTGAGAATTTATATTATTAATTTCATTATAAGTTAAATCACAACATTCATTATTAATATTTTTATTTGAATCAACATCAAATAAATTAGTGGCAATTGTAATGGGTATTAATGACAATAACGTTATAAGTTTCATTATTTTAGTCTTTTTGTAATCCAAATGTACCTAAATCCAAATAAAATGGTTTGAAAAGATTGAAAATTGCCACTTTTCTCTTCTTTTTATATTGTTATTTATAAACGAGAAGATTCGATGAAGTGTCATTTTTGATTTTTATTATAAATCGGAAGACGGTTTAAAAAAAAAGAAAACGCCAAATTTGATCCGCGATTATGTGAGCGATTAGTCATCTTATCAGGGTTTAATCAATTCTTGTTCAAAGATTTCCTTAATGACATCTAAGATTTGGATGTTTTCCTGTTGAAGTTCTCTTTGGATGATCAGGTTATTGAGGTTGACACTGTTGTTGTTGTTCTGGTGGTTGTTTTGTCTATTTTGTTGTTTTTGTTGTGGTTGATTATGTCTCTTATTGGGTTGTTGAGAATTATTTGAATTTCTTCTTTTTCTATTGGATTGTTGTTTGTTTGTTGATTGTTGTTCTGCTTTTGATGGTTCTGATTTCTCCTCTACCACTCTCTTATTGGAGATCTTCTTCATCCAGTTTAATTTTCTTTGTTTAATCCATTCTTCTATATCTTGTTCTGTATTCAGCATAATATTTGTACCGAAAACAGGTACTGATTGTTTCTTCTTATCATCTGATTGTGGTTCAACTTTCTCATTAGTCTTATTAGTTTCATTTTCTGATTTCTTTAGTTCTTGCTTTGCATCTTTTTCCCGTTCCTCATTAGGTAGATGACTTGGTAAACTTGACACATTCTTTGGGATTTGATTTGGTAATTGGTTTGGTAAATGAGTAGGTAAATCAAAAGGTAATGATGATTTTGAGCTTTTAGAATTGTTGGTGTTCCCGTAGATCTGATCCATTCTCTTCTGCTTTGAATCGATTGCCTATAAATTTGTTGTTTGTTACTTGTTTGTTTTGAATTAAAGGATCTTTGTTGACATTTGAAAAAATTTGAATAATATTTGAAAATTCGCGGGTATTTTCATGGGTATTAACTTCGAAGGCTTATTCATCTCTACTTATTGAATCCCTGCTATGAAGCTATGAGAGAATCCATAATGTGATATGATTGGCTCAGTCAAA
Organism: Hansenula ciferrii; assembly: GCF_000313485.1. Taxonomy (NCBI): domain Eukaryota; kingdom Fungi; phylum Ascomycota; class Saccharomycetes; order Phaffomycetales; family Wickerhamomycetaceae; genus Hansenula; species Hansenula ciferrii. The sequence goes on from NW_011887710.1 coordinate 159,064, forward strand.
CACTCACTAAAACTCTCAAATCATCTCTCAATATACTCTCAACGTTTTGCGTGACAATTCAAAATATCACATAGCTTGAGCAGCTTTAGTGAGCATATAAATATACCCGTGGATACATGGCAGTTCATACTAATTTTACTCATTAAAGAGCTCAATTTGATTATCTGTCGAGCTTGTGAAGAAAAACTTTATAAACCTTCTGAACTCTTTCATTATATTTTGTTCTTTCTTCTTCACTTCACAATTTTTTTACATCAAATATTCATAATCATATAAACACTCAGCATGACAGAAGCATTAGAAACTCCACCACAAAGATCAAGTAAGATACATACTTGTGTTAAACTCTTACTTAAAGTCATCTCGGAAGAAACATTATTCAAAGTTTTTCAGAAACTTGGTTTTATCACCCCCGATTCATATTATAAACCTACACTTAAAAGTCTTTCAAATTGTCTTGAAGGTGTCTATATACTTGATATTCTACCTTATCTCAACAAATACAATTGGAAACTAAAAACAGCTGGATTTTGGTTAAGATATCATGTCTCAAGACCATTTGTTCTTACTAAGAGGACTTTAAATTCTTTTTATGAAGAACATAGAAGCTCAATCATACGTATGAAGTCAATTTTCAAATCAATTAAAGAGAAATCAACATTAATAAACAAACCATCAGTTAGTCCAGTCACAAATTTGAAATCATGTTTTCCTATTGAAATTTGGCTTTTGATTGTTAAATTTGGTGATCTTGAACCAGCAAACTTGATTAGAGTGAACAAAGATTTGTTCCAAGTATTTGCTCCAGTGGTGTATCGCTCAATCCATTTGGACTTATCAATTGCTTCAAGTGAAATTATTAAGAAACATCATGCACATTATATAAAGTTTGGTGATACATATTACTTTCAATCACCTAATCCATTTCAGCTTTATGAAAGTTGGAAAGAAAATCAAAATGCTGAATTTGAATTCTTAGATATATCCCATACCAAAATTTCTAATGAACAAAAACTTAAAAATGAAATCATACTTGAATCAGGTGTTTCAATAATTTCAGAAACAAGATTGATTAGGAAGTTTAAAGATGTTCATAATTTTTTCAAGTGGGTTATTTCAAATGAACATTCTTTACTTTTCAAATTCATCAAAGAATTAACATGTAACATCACAATGCTTGATGTTGATGCCCATAGAAATATTATGGTTGATGGTTCAAGTACATTTAGTGAAACACACGAGTTTCTTTCACAAAATAAAAGCTTGAATGTTTATAAGTCAAAAGGTATTCCATTTTTATCCTTTGATTTATCGCCTGATGTATACGAAGACTACATTAAAGAAATGAAACCATTCCCAGATGAATATGAAGATGTTATGCGAATATTCAAATCAACTGAAAGATGTCCAGGAACTTCTACTTCTCTACCTGATCATCCACATTATCAATACTTAGTAATGTGTGGAATAATAAGTGATCATCTTCAACTTGAGCAAAAAAGATCAAAGTTGTCTAAAATTAAAAAAGAAAATGATCTTGTGGAATTGAATCCCTTCAATGATTGGTCTCGTAAATGTGTTGATCAAGAATCTCAACTTTTTTCAAAATTTGAATGTGAAAAGAAAGGATTTAAGACAATTCAAGTTTCAGGACATTCATTTTTAAAATCTTTCGAAATTCAAGAATTCTTATCCGAGTTTTGTGGATTATTATCTACTCGTCTTAGTGATAATCTTGAAAATACTTCTATAATGGTTTCGGGAATTGAAAGGTCTCACATAACTCCAAACAGAACAAGATTTGGACGTTTGATAAATTCATATGATTTGGGATATGTGAACCATCCAGAAACAATCATCATAAATAGACAATGATATCAATATATTATGATATGTTGATATGATATTCTCATGGTTATATATTTGTTATATATATTAGTATTAGAATTGAAATAGCTGCTAGGAATCACATCATGTTAAAACATGTATATATATATATATATACTGTTTATATAAATGTTGAGATAACTGGTACCAGCTATATAAATATTGAATTAGCCTGAGCTGGTTATGTAAATGATTTTCCAGCCATTTATATAGCCCGGCCGGGTTTAG